>NC_059425.1:51699923-51715786 GCF_021028975.2 Sphaerodactylus townsendi | reverse complement strand
TTCTTTCTTTCTTTCTTTCTTTCTTTCTTTCTTTCTTTCTTTCTTTCCTTCTTTCTTTCTGCTAGGCCACTGAAGAAAGCAGAGCTCTTGCCTGGGCTCTGGAGAGAGCAGCCATTTTGGGACCATATGCTCACCCAGGGAGCTGACCCAGTCTTCCAGGGAACTCTGTAAGGATTGTAGCCTTCTAAGCTTAAGAGCCTACCCTTTTATAACAGCAAGAGAATAGAGAAAGGGATAGAGGAATTGCAGTTATATCTCATGTGTTTTTGAACCCCTTGCTTGATCTGGTGCAGTGCTAAAACATACTTGTAACCATTCTATTTTTAATAAATACTTTTGAACCTTAGATGTGTGGAACAGTTCTCTGTACCATCTAAGCCTCCATCGTTATGGATGCACTATTGGAATAGGAGGGCACCAGGACGAAGGCTGGCAGTTGTCAAGCAGCTGTTCCTCTAGGGCCTCCAATCTGCCCTCTGGAATCCAGTAGAGGGGAAACAGGAAACCGACACTAGGCCTCAGAGTTGGAAAGGAGGGTTGGGAGCGCTGACCCTCCCCAGTGGGATGTTCCTCAAACACTCAGGTGGTGGCAGTAGTTTACCCAGAGAAAGAAAGAAAGCCCTTTCCAGGAAATGGTGGCAATCCCTGATAGAGGTTTGGGGGAGAATAGGGCCTGCCGTGCAAAGTGGGGCTGTTCCACCACACAGCCACACCTAAGAATTTAAAATTACCTGACCTTTAACTCAATACACATGAAGTTCGGGGGGTCAAATTCTGCTCTGGGGAAAGATAAGGCCAAAGCAGCATTTTGCAGGCTTCTTGGCAACAGCTTGACTTTATGATAAGAAACAACATATTCTTGCAAGTATCAGTAACTGAAGGTGCTGATACTTGAAGTCCTGGGACCCACATATTAAAAACATTTAATCGTCATCTTTGAGCCGGTGCACTAGTTGTGTTTCTAGAAGAAGAGTTTGGATTTATACCCAACTTTTCACAACCATAAGGAGTCTCAAAAATGGCTTACAAACTCCTTTTTAACTAGCCCAAGGTCACTTAGCAGGCTTCATGTGGAAGAGTGGGGAAACAAACCCTGGTTCACCAAATTAGAGTCCACCAATCATGTGGAGGAGTAGGGAATTCAGAATAAACAGATTCATATAGGAGTGGGAATTTTGTTTGCTTCAGATCTCAGTCTATGACCACTGAGTTTCTCTATGTGAGCACACACACAGTCCTCTGGAATTCAACCTGAGACTTTAGGAAGCTCTTGCCATGCCAGACAGACAATACTGAGCTAGGTAATCCAATGGTGAGACTAAGGCCCCTTCCACACATGAAGAACAATGCACTTTCAATCCACTTTCACAATTGTTTGCAAGTGAATTTTTCTATTTCACAGAGCAAAATCCAGCTGCAAAGTGCATTGAAAGTGGATTGAAAGTGCATTATTCTGCATGTGTGGAAGGGGCCATAGTATAAACAGATTCATAGAGAAGTGGCAGTTTTATTTAACACAGATCTCAATCTATTAACATTCAGCTTCCTTGTGTAAGTACACACATTGTCCCCTGGGGGAAACATGTTCTTCTTATATTTAAGGATGCAATAATCTCCCAGCTTTTCACAGCTTGTAAACAGATTTGATTCTTTAAAAGTGACTGATACCCTATAAACTAAATAAGGATTTCATAAGCATCTAAAGCTGCTCTGAAAATGAGTGCTTAAAAATGGACCAGGTAGGATTCAGCAATATGGATCTCAGTTATTTTGAAACTTTAAATGTTACAAGTGTTTAGTTTTCATGAAACCATTGTGGCTATTGTTGTGGTTTACAATTTTGTGGTTTACAATTTTCAGTAAACAGCTTTTTTCTTTCTTTTTTTAAAAAAGGTAAACATTCTTGTCACCACTATAATGGCACAAAAGAAGGATAGAAAAAAGAATTCTTACCAATATAGAGTAAACAGGAATGTTATTTCAAGAAAGCCATCCAATGCCATCTGGAGATTGTTTTCAGATCACAAACTTTTATTTAGCTGTATTTATTGAACTTGTCATGAGTTAGGGAAAGCAAGGTTTTCATTTAGGCAGGACAATAATAGTCATTGTATTCTACTTTCAGGCCTGGCCTGACTGTGCAAACAATCCAAAAAGTGGTTCAGCCCAGAAAACCCGACAACTCTGGTCCCAGAAAACCCACCAGAACCAGTTGAATACGGCCATGAAAGCCTTTGACAATACATTGAACCCCAATAGTTTTTGTGGTGACAATGGCGATCTGAACCAACACTGCCAGGGTGCAAGGCCTTCAGCTCCTGCCTCCTCTGATCCACAAAAGCTCAAAATGCCCCATGAAATCCCCCAGAAGCAACAAAAGATTTTTAGGGGAATTTCAGGCTCCTGTGTAAAAATCATGGCCCGTTCTGCATGGGCCAATAAACACGGGTTAAAGACAGTAAAAAACCCGTTGGGGGGTGACTTCACATGGATCCCACACCTAAAGTGAGTCTCCCGTCCATGCCGCTTTCTCCAAACCAGCTCTTTTTACAATCGCATCACGCGCGTGCCCTTTGAAAAATCCGGCGTCCGTGCCGCGTCACCTGCGAGCAAACAGTCTATAGCAGGTGCCTTATTCCGCCCGGACATGCCTCCGCTTTACCAAAAATCTTGGCTCAACATAGTCACGTTTGAAAATGGTCGTCTTGTGATACGCATGGCATGCCAGCATGACTGAGGGGGTTCATTTGTGCATGACTGCATAGCTATGTATCAGTGGGAGGCGCAACAGCAACCTGCATTGCTTCCATGGGCTCCAATCACTGCCTGCAAAAACAGGAAAGTGAGTTACTTTATTCTGACTGTGGATTGTGGATTGAATGCAAAAACAGTGTGGGTCCTATGAAAAAACCCAAGATAATTGTTGCTAAGATACCAGAACTCATAATGGTAATAGAGTTAGAGCCTCCTGTGATCAGCCGTTGAGTTGGTACATAGGAATGTGAGCAAGATAGAAGTAACTAAGAATTTACTCCAAGTGAAATCACAATTACATTCACAGCAGAAATAGGGTTGGCCCCATTGGGACCCACATCACCTCACTGTGGTGGAGCTAGTGGCTTCAGATCACCCCTCTGCCTAAGTAATTTGCTGGAATCAGGCCACAGGAGTTCCCCCCCCCCACCAGCAGCTAAGGTGAAGCTCAGTCATTTTTATTATTCATTGGGCTTTCTATCACCTTTTGAGCCTTACCATCTCCTAATATTGCAAATTATGTGAAATAAAAAGTAGGAAAAAAAGCATTTGTAAGTCAAATGATTTTTACATTAATATCCACTTTAAGCCTTCCATGTGAACCATCACAAGACTCTACATATGGTAGAGCATTCATGTTCCTCTTCTTCTGTAGAGTGGATAGCCATAATGCTGGATACTGGTGCCCCATGCAGATGCACAATTTGCATGTCACATACTATGTCACATGAGACATTATGCGTATCATAATTAGGTGCTCTTGCTGTTCTACTATGTAAAGGATTCTGTTGGCTCAGAAAATGTCTGAACTGGACCTGAATGAATGATTTTTGCTATGAAACCTCCAAGACCAGTTCATAAAAGCTACTGAGGCAAATATATCAAGCGATGAACATGATTCTGTAAACTAGGTCTAAAAGCTCTTTGATCCATTAGTGGGGAGAAGTAGTCGCAGAAGAACCGTTTTTATTGGACACTCTTCTAAAATGTTTCCAAATGAAATACATGAACCTGTACCAAGAAAAATAAAAAAATGCCTCTCATGGTCCTTATAGTACTCTGTATTGTTCTGCCATCGTGAGGTAAATGTTGATATAATTAAATATTGCTGAGGGTAAGGAATTTGAAGACCTATGCCAAACTGAATGCTCTCTTTCAGGATTCAGAGAGGGTGATAGGCAAGATTTATCCATTTATCAAGTCTTTGTTTGGGGGAAAATTCGGCCCTGGTGTGTGCTGGGTTTCTCAGCTTGCTGTTCTCCTTTTAAAACCAGTGTAACTGTTTTTCTGCTTTTTCCTTTCCCATATTCTCTAAAACTAAGTAACATAAGCTTGCAATACTGGAACAGAAGGAAATCGGCTTCTTTCTTTGAATATTGTGTTACACCATGGGGATGGAGATGCTGAAGAAATTAAAAAATAACCCAGAATACAAGCACTTGCATTCCCTTCCCCCTCACTTATTTTTCTTTTGCAACTGTATTCTTGTGTGAAACTTTCCTCATTCTGAAAAAGGTTATTGCAAATATAATTCCCCCCCTAGCATGTTGTAATTAGCTTTGGGATTTAACTAACAATCCCACAGAAGCAATTGCTTGTTTGATTGGTATGTTGTTTGCCAACAGAAAATTCAGAACCAGTTTAGGTCAGACTGTAATTCTTTGGTTTAGTTGACAGAAAAATGTGTTTTATATATCAAAAAACATTAATATATGAATTCTGATAGCTATTTACATTACCATTGGATATATATATATATATATCCACACATATATATCCACACACATATATATATCCACACATTGGATATATATATATATATATATATCCACAAATTGGAGATATATATATATATTAAGACCAACCAAGTGATACATAACAATGTGTGAGCTTTTGAGTTTATTAGAATCCTTCATCGGGCTGGATGTTATAATTTTTTTTAAATGTATCTAAAAATAAAAATTCCTCAGGAGGTGATGGTGAATTAGGATCACTACTTTGAATGATGATGGCTTCCAGTTACAATCAGCTCTTCTGGACAAGAGGCAATAAATAATTAAATTCTACAGACTTTGACAAATTCTACCAATTGCCTCTAATTACTGTCTAAACCAGAGAGATTTAAATTTCCTTTTTTAGAAGAGAGCACAGAAAACATTTCTACCTGGATCATGGTTATATTATAAAAGTAATTCTGAGTGTGTAAACTTACCAACAAAGACAAGATGTGATGTGGGATGGGGGAATCAGAGCAAAAATATTATAGAGAGAAAATAATTAACTGGAATTATTTAGGGTTAGGTGCTAGGTGAAAATGAGAGTTGTTATATTGGATATCAAGTGGTGTTCTCTACAAAACAAAATATACCTTAAATTTGAGGTAGAAAGCCAACATCTGGAAAAATAAAGAGGCAGTGGGACTAGAGCCCAAGTCCTCAACTCCACTTCATGGAATAATACCCACATGGCCACAGGAACAGAGCAGAAAGAAAGTCAGTTGTGACATACTTACCTGTTCCCTAATTCCTTACATGGAACTAAGTCCTCTGTAAAGTTTATTTTATGATGAGAGGAAGCAGTGAATTTTCTATCATCTTACTACTCTAGAGCTGTCTTACCCATAGCCACTATTTAGCTTAGTGGAAGATTTAGCTTAGCGGAAGAGCACAGGCTTAACACACAAGAGCACCAAGATTTTATCCCTAACTACAGTGCTTGGAAAAACTGTATTTTTATGTTATAACCAACTGTATTTCTATGTTATAACCAAGAGTATTTCTATGTTATAACCAATTGAAAAACCTAGGTCCCTTCCGCACACGCAAAATAATGCGTTTTCAAACCACTTTCACAACTGTTTGCAAGTGGATTTTGCCATTCCGCACAGCTTCAAAGAGCACTGAAAGCAGTTTGAAAGTGCATTATTCTGCATGTGCAGAATGAGCCCTGGTGAGTCTCTGGAAGAGACCTAGTGAGTCTCTGGAAAAACCTAGGCCCCTTCCGCACGGAGGCGGAAGGGGTTGGGTCGGCGTAACTCACGCCGACCCGACAACTCTGGTCCCGGAACCAGCTTGGATGACTGCGCAGAGTTGCGCCGTCGTCCGGGCGACTTACCAGTCCCGCAGCCCTCTGGCACGTAGCCGAGGCCAGGGGACACGCCCCCTGCCCTGTGCGGCTGCTCCAGGATCGCAGGGCAAAGGAGGCGTGTCCCCAGGCCTTGGCGACGCGGCGGAGGGCCGCGGGACTGGTAAGTCACCCGGGGGGGGGGGGAAGGGGCTTGGAAGCTGCTGCAGTTCGCACGGCAGTGGCTCCAAGCCGGCGTTCCTGAAAAACGATGCTGGGGAAGCGTGGTTTGGGAACGCCAGCTTCACGCCGGTCAGGCGGTGCGAGGGCGGCGCAGCTGCGCTGCAGCTGCGCCTCCTGTGCAAATGGCGGCCTGGGGACGGCGTTTTTGCTGTCCCCAGGCCGCCATATTCCGCCTGTGCAGAAAGGGCCCTAGTGAGTCTCTGGAAGAGACCTCATGGTCTCTTCCAGGCAACTGTCCATCTTATTGTGTGTGCAAAGTGGTGTCACATCACTGCTGACATGGTGACCCTAGTAAGGTTTTTCAAGGCAAGTGAGAAGCAGGGTTGGTTAGCCAATGTTTCTTTTCTGCAGTCTTCCTTGATGGTCTCCCTTCCAAGTCCCAGCCCTGCTTAGCTGCCAAGATCTGACAAACTTAGGCTAGGCCATATCACCTATCCTCCATCTATCTAATTAAACCAGTATTATTTATAAAAGGCTTGAAGGCTGTACAATACTTTTATATAGCTGCAGGCATACTATCTATAAAAAAAGGCCTATAAATAAAAGGGACAGGACCCTTCATTGCAAAGTGTTTAGAGTGCTACACCAGTTTCAGGCAGACTGAAGTTCAAATCTGCACTCTGCCTTTAAAACTTGCTTGAGTCAGTCATTCTCAGCCTAGCCTGCTAGGATGCTTTGGATGTACAACAATGATAACTGTATGGCCAGGCCACACAGGAACCTTACCTGAATGTTGCATAGCAACCAACAAAGGCTCCTTTTTGAACAATATATGCTTACATTTTGTCCTTCTTGTGACAGGACAAGAAGGACATGCTATGGCAGAGTCTGTGAATCAGGCCCATTAACTTATACCTCTGGTGCTTGATTTGGTGGTTTCAAGGTGGGCTTTTTGATTTTTGTTTTTTGTTTTGCCAATGAAGACGGTATGGCTTAAAATTTGAAAGCAGAAGAGTAAGAACACTTAGCGCAAAAATTGGACTCAGTAGATCCTTGGTATAATGACACTGTATTCATATGGGTGTGGTTGATTCCCAAAATGATGGAAATGAAGATCTTTGACACCATGGCTACTGAGCTGTTTAACCCATGCTGTGGCAGTTCATGTGAAAAAGCAAAGGAAACATTCACATGAACTGACACAGTACAAAGCAAGGGCCTATAATAAATTGGCTTCCTCCCCCTCTCCGAGAGATTAGGCAAATGTGTCATATTATTATGTTTGGAGTTCTATTGTCACAGTTGTTTTGTTAGCAGCATACTGTTCTTTCATGCTCAAAAATCCCATCGAGGTGGGTCACTTGTCTTGGCTTAATTAAATGGGTGCTACTACTGTCCAAGTGGAGTCTGTTTTCTGTGAGTTAAGTATTTATTTCTTTTTTTTTCAAGCCTAGGGTGAACTTTCCATTTAGAAACAGGGCTTCTAAGAGAAGCTTTACATACTTATGATGGGATAAGCAACTTCAGCCCTCCAACAAATTGGAAAGTGACGCTTTAGTGTTAAGAAGCATCATGAGAGGTCTGGTGTTCATCTAGGAACAAAGAATTGAATCCTGAACATGCACACTATATTTCATTCTGCTGTTTCAGTGTTCAAGGGACCTATTACATAACAAACAAGTGAACACCTAACTACTGTTTTGAGGATTTTAAAATCAGTGGCATGTATCCTTCAATACAATAGCATCTCCATCTGTGGGAGCGAGGGCAATAAATTCTGCAGATTTTCTCTTCCAGGGCAGACCCTCACTTCCTCCCCTATTGTGTTCATGAGGGTCTGCTGACCACCAGGAGTGCAGTTTCAAAGGGCTCAGTAGGCTGTTGCAGAATGGAGAAGCAGGAAAGTCCTGCTGTACAAAGTCTGCAGATGGTTGGATACGTGCCAGTATGCACACCTGAATACCTTCCAGGGAAGAGGCATGTAAATGGGTTTCCTTCACTGCTTCTACCAAACAGATACAGTTTTAGCCATACAAGCTAAAGGTAGGGAAATTCAAAGGACTGGAGCTATTCTGCTATGTTCAGTCCAATTGATCACAAGTTACCGTGATTGCCAGTACAATTTGTGTACATGTACACTTGATTTTTTTTCTTTGTTCATGTGTTGCGCAATTCTAATGCTGTAGCCAATGAATATACAGTTGAATCTGTGATTCATACCTTACAGATACTGCTCTACAGCTTCATTTGTAAAGAGAATGTGTATTGGATCTTTCTTACAAACTGTTATAATCATATACATACAGACTGTACATGTGCTCAGTGTAATGTACAAACAAGGCTATAGTGGAAAGGAGTCACTAGACCCAATCCCTGAAATAAGATCAATCTTTTGTTATAGTAAGCATCAGCATTGTTGCACGGACTAAACTGTACTTCCATGGACTTCAGCGAGTATTTGAAATACGGATAAATCAATGTTCGCTGTTTAGTTTCTTTTTATATCTGTCACTTTTTGTCCTATGGCTTTAGCTCCTCACCTTTATTGCTGGCTTAGTAGATTCCTAGTAGATTTTGCCTGCATTTCGTATGGTTTTTTTTTAAAAAAATATGAAATTTGTGTGGTATATATGTGTGTAGTAGATTCCTAGTAGATTGTGCCTGCATTTTGTGTTTTTTAAAAAAATATGAAATTTATGTGGTATATATGTGTGTAGTAGATTCCTGGTAGATTCCTAGTAGATTATGCCTGTATTTCGTGTGGTTTTTTTAAAAAATATGAAATTTATGTGGTATATATGTGTGTAGCGGATTCCTAGTAGATTCCTAGTAGATTGTGCCTGCATTTTGTATGTTTTTTAAAAAATATGAAATTTATGTGGTATATGTGTGTGTGCGTGCGTGTGCACATGTGCATGCATGCACACACATATGTGTATACCATTTAAAAATATTTTTAAACTTTATTTAATTCAAATAAAATACAAACAATAATTTAAAACACAAATATAAAACAAGTTTAATTCAATCACAAGAAAATTATGTATAATAATACATATACATTAAAATCTCTATGGCGTTTTCCACATGCCACAATTACACCGGGGTAGAACCGGAATCATACATATCGGATTGATTTTATCCCGGTTTCTCTCTTTTCATGGCTGTGCGTTTTCATGAAGGAATCGACTGGGATGAAGTACTCCGGTTTGTTTTGCATGAGGCTGGGACTTCTGTATCCACATTGCAAGTGTTCCACATTCTGATTGACTGTTGTTTTTGAGCAGCAACTGCAAGCTGAAATCTGCAAGCCTGTTATGCCTGGTGTTCCGCATTCTGATTGGCTGCTGTTTTTGAGTGGCAGCTTCAAGAGCATCTCTCAAGACTATAAGCACACTGTAATCTCCAGATTCTAATCTGGAGAACCGGGTTTGATTCCCCACTCCTCCACCTGAGTGGCAGAGGCTTGTCTGGTGAACCAGATGTTTTTCCCCACTCCTACATTCCTGCTGGGTGACCTTGGGCTTGTCACAGTTCTTTGGAACTCTCTCAGCCCCACCTACCTCACAAGGTGTCTGTTGTGGGGAGAGGAAGGGAAAGGAGCTTGTAAGCCACCTTGAGGCTCCTTACAGGAGAGAAAGTTGGGGTATAAATCCAAACTTTTCTTCTTCCTTCTCTTGTCTGCAAACGGCAGCATTGGTAGCCGAGTTGTTGTTTTTGAGTGGCAGCTTGAATGAACATCAGGTGGGGAGATCAGGCGGCTGGGTGGGAAAAATAAACCAGATATGCTCCTGATTGTTTTTTGCACAGTAGCAGGCTCTAGCACCCTCACCCCGGGATTTTTAAAAAGAATCTCCAATTTGGCAATTTTTGAAAGTCCTGGGATAAGGGAAATATTACGGGGCAGCACCGGAGCAGACCTGATTTAGGACCGCGAACTATGCAAAAATCTTGCACAAACCAGGATATTTCATTTGCCATCCCAGGATATTTGGACTGTGCAGAAAACACCTATTTTTGTTATTCTTATCACTTATATTTCTTCTCTTTTATCACTTATTCTTTCCTTATTATTTTAATGAGCTTCTCCATCAGCCTTTATGCTTAATTCTTTTTTGACTAACAAGTTTTCTTCTTTCCGTAATAGAGTCTAATTAGTTCTTCATTTAATATTTGACCAGTGAGATATTCACGTCATTCGCCTCAGAGATGTATTTAGTCCACAGTTCCTAGTTAAGTCTAGAAGTAATGATCTTATTTGGTGTGCCAATCTGTCCATTACATATACCATTCATACTAGGATGTGGCTCTCCTGGCAGCATCATTTGTCTCTTTCAATGGAGACCCAAGTGGCCCTTGTAACCCGGGTTGCGTTTTTCCATCTTCATCAGGCCCTACGACTGGCCCCCTTCCTCTCCCAGGTGGATCTGGCCGCCGTGATCCATGCAATGGTCACCTCCAGATTAGACTATTGCAACTCGCTCTACGCGGGCCTTCCCTTGTGTCCGATTCAGAAATTGAAACTGGTCCAGCATGCGGCGGCTCACTTGCTTACGGGTGGTGCCATCAGAGATCATATTTTACCTGTGCTGCACTGCCTGCACTGGCTCCCGGTTGAGTTCCAAATCGTTTTCAAGGTATTGGTCTTAACCTTCAAGGCCTTACACGGTCTGGGACCGTCGTACCTGCAGGACCGTCTGGCCCCATATGTCCCATCTCGGTCTCTGCGTTCGGCAGAGGCCAATTTGCTGGTGGTTCCTGGCCCCTCCATGATGCGGCTGGCCTCCACCTGGGCCAGGGCTTTTACAGCCCTGGCCCCTGCCTGGTGGAATGCTCTTCCTCCAGCTGTCCAAGCCCTGCGGGACCTTAATGAGTTTCACAGGGCCTGTAAGACCGAGCTATTCCGCCGGGCTTTTGGGGAGGCCAGCTGCTGATGCCCCCCCTTTTTTCTAACAACTGGGGCCCTGCTGTTTCCCTCTTAGAGGAGTTTTAAATTGTTGGACGCCATCTGTTGCTGCTGCTGTTGTTTTTGAAATGTTTTATAGTTGAACGCTGTATTTTAATGTACACCATTACTTATTGTATGGTGTTTGCTATTTATTTACTTACCTAACCCTGAGCCCTCTGGGGGAGGGCGGTATATAAGTTCAACCAATAAACAAACAAACAAACAAACAAACAAACAAACAAATAAATAAATAAATAAATAAATAAATATAATTTGCATATAATTTATAGGAAGAATATTTGGTACAAGCAAAAAAGAAAAAGGCAAAAGCACTTTTCAGGTTGAAAAGGCAGGGATGAGAAATTCAGAATCCTTCAAAGTGACATCTGAGGCTGTATTAAAAAAGCAAAATCATAAATACTAGCCAGGCATTTCCGTAAAAAATCTAGTCTTGCTTTTCAGAACAGTCTGTGATGGATTTTACAAACAGCAGAAGTGGAGGTTATTTTGTTAGACATTTGAAACCAGTGCTTATATCTGGTTCTGACTTGCCATTTCCAAGTTCAAGAGCAGTTGCAGAAACACTGACTCCAATTCCCACAGGGTTTCAGAAGTGATAAAAATCTTAACCTAAAAGAGGGAGAACTCCTCATCATTTTTCTTTACTGTATCTTCACTATACTTCACTATACCTTTTTACTATACTATACCTTTCTTTGCCATACTTTCAGTGTTGAAGACACACAGAAATTTCACTACATTTGAGTCTTCCTCAACCTGTTTGCCTTATTCATTTGTTAACATCGGTCAACTCCCATGACCCTTTTCTTTTGACCCTTTTCTTTTGAGTAATCCCTGAAGTAGCTTTTGTTTTTATGCCACATCTTTCTTTCCAAACATTCCAAAACGTATTCTCTCTCCATGCATCACAGTGCCTTTTTGTGTCATTGTGAAACACTCCTTTTACTCTTGAACGTGCCAAATCTTTTAATAGATTTTCCTCTTTTCCTTGACACTGTCCTCCTTTTGTGTCTGGATAGAAGTTTCTGAGACTCTGGCTCATTCTGCACATGCAGAATAATGCACTTTCAAACTGCTTTCAGTGCTCTTTGAAGCTGTGCGGAATAGCAAAATCCACTTGCAAACAGTTGTGAAAGTGGTTTGAAAACGCATTATTTTGCGTGTGCGGAAGGGGCCCAAGACACAAAAATGCTAGATATTGGCTTCTTTCATAAAAAATTCTATAAAACAGGTATTGTAAGTAGGGCACTGGTATTTCTTGGTTTAACATCTGTTTGAGGTTGCAAGCTTGATTCAGCTCTGCTTGAGCCAGCATGGTGTAGTGGTTAAGAGTGGTGAACTCTAATCTGGAGAACTAAGTTTGATTCCCCTCTCCTTCACATGAACAGCAGACTTTTATCTGGTGAACTGGATTTGTTTCCCCGCTGCTTCACATGAAACTAGCTAGATGACCTTGGGCTTGTCACAGTTCTTCAGAACTCACTCAATCCTACCTACCTCAGAAAGTGTCTGTTGTGGTCATAGGAAGGAAAAGGAGTTTGTAAGCAACCGTGATTCTCTTTACAGGAGAGAAAGGTTGGGTATAAATTCAAACCTTCTTCTTGTTCTAATAAGAATTTATAGCATTTTTGGTGTTTAAGTACATTAAGTATATTATCACAAAATGGCTAATATTATTACCTTCCCTCTAGTAGATGCGGGAGAGGTAGTTTAGAACTGATCAAATGGCTCAATTGAGTCAGCAAGTAAGTTCATGGCTGATATGTGAACAGCAATCCCCTTGGCCCCCACTTTAGGCCCCAGTGTAGTGCCTTAAACTTCCCAGCAAGTATCCTGGAAGTGCTACATTATAGTCGCATAGACTGCTGCACGCTGTAAAAGCATTAACATTTTTATTTTTCATCTGTCCCCCAACCAAATCTCATTTATTTAAGAAAAAATACAGACAGAAGAATGCTATGAGTTGATCTGAGGTGGCACTCTGATTCATGGTGAGCCCCTCAAGTTTGAGTATCCCAGTTCATGTAAGGAATGTTAAAGAGAAATACCATCATCTTGAATAAAGGTAGTTGGTATTGTTGTACTAAAATGGGAGGTAAGATGCTCCCACTGACTTGTAATTATCAGATGAACTGCCATATCTTGAACCAGTGGAAGCTTCCAAGTTTTCAAGGACAGCCCTATGTTTTTGAAGCTGCAGTGGATGGTCAGTTCTGCACATTCCAGGAATTAGCATTATAAAGCCTATATATTGGGTGGGGGCAGAGGGGGGTATGTGCACTTTTGGCAGGAAGGCTGTAGTCAAAACAGTAGATTTTGAACATTCCCATGAGTTATTGGGAACCTCACTAGTCTAAACACTGATTTAAAACTTATTTCTATTACGAAATTCTGCTTGTCTTGCTGTAATTAGGGATATCAGCATTCTTATTTTAATAGGAGACCTCTCAACCTCTGTCTTTGTTGCCCTTGCTTTGGCAAGGAATGATTGGGGACGGGGCGAGTTGGTTGCTGGAAAGCTACCATTGCAACAGTGGAGCAATGTCACTTCTGGTGAAAACTGGAAGTTTCATCATTTTTTCCAGGTAACAATCTAGGATTCAGACAAAACTGTATGGTTTCTCCATAGATTTCTGTTCAAATACTAGTGGATCATGTTGGCATCATATTGGAAAATGTGACATCACTTCGAGGTATTCAACACAAATGACATCATGTCCTTCTTCCTTTTGACAGCTCTAGCTATGACACAGCAACACTACACCCCTGCACCATGATACCTCTTCAATTCTGCATCAAACCCTGAGATTTAAGTGTATTTAAACATCATCAGAAACATATAAAGAAAAAAGCTCTAAAAGAAATTAGAACCAATCTTGTTATCTAATAAGATAACATTTGGAATAACAAGGTAACAGCGATACACAGCAGAATCAAAATAGCTTCTGATAATATTTCAGTTTTCAGTCGGTTGGATGGAAAATAAATTATAAGGTAATAAATTATGCATGTCTTGGAGACTGCTCACTAAATGTCTTTTGACTCTAAATGCTGGGTATTAGGTTTGGAAGTAAATGTGATTTATGGCTGTGTTGCTGATACACAGTCAGGGACCAAACCGCCAGGCCCTGCCGTCTCTTCTCCAGTCAAAGCTGACTCTTTGAAGTCCAGAGTAGTTCTTGCCCACAGTTTTCCCTTTCCTCACACAAAAAAAGATACCTCTGCATTTCAAGTGGCCACAGTATTGCCCTTCAGTGTGCACAGCACAGTGACTGAGTTGTGTTCTGCTAGGAAGTCACAGCCAATGGAAAATGCTGTGGCTTCCTTGCTAAGTGCCTGTGTGCACTATGACCCCATTCAACCAGTAAGCCAAGAACATACATCAGTTCTTTTGTGCCAAGCTGCTCCTTTGGGACCTAATTCACAGAGGGCACACTATGGAGATGTGAGAGTAATACTTGGAGGCACTCCTGTAATTTACCAGAAACAATTGATAAGCAAACGTAGATTCTGCAGAAGGTTCTGTAGAAAGCAGAGGAGAAGAGAGCATTGTGATAAACTATTTTTATCCCATTTTATTAAATGGGACTTACTCCCAGGAAAGTGTTCTTAGGAGCCTTTACTGAAAAAACCACCAGAGGAGTAGTTTTTTTGATGCTACCCCAAATACTTTCCCCTAACTTATCAAAAACCCCACCAATATCAGAACTCACCAAAATTTTCCAGTCTTCCCCCGCTGCTGTTTGAGAAATTCCTGGAAATTTGGGGGCAGTGCCCACGTAAGGATCAAATCAGGAGGGTGGGGGAAAGCTGCCCTGGAAATGGGAAGAAAGACGGTGGTGGCACAGCATCAACATCCCTGCTGGATTGTGGGCTGCTGCTCACCTGAGCACGTGAGGTAGGGTGATGGCACCCTTCTCCCAGCTGCCTGCACTGTTGGGAAAAAGCACCATGAGGCACATGCTCACCTTGTGGCCTAGAGACTGAGTTGAGCTATAGCTGGGCCCCCCAGTGCACTCAGTTCATTGCCAGCCCTGCTGTTTCCTTCTTCACTTAAGAGTCCAACTTCCTACTGATTCCTATAATGACTAGCTGCCACATTAGAGATCAAGCCTGAGGCCAGGGAAAGAGGAGATCCAGGTGCCTGGAGGAAGGAGGGAAGAAGAGGCCAGCATCCTGTCTCACACAGTGGCCCAGCATGTCCTTTGAAAGTCCAACAAAAGGGCACACAGGTTGAGCATAGACCTTGTGTCTATTTTCTTTATTTAAGTAGAGGGTTCCTTTCATAGGAGTTTAAATTTACCCCACCATAGTGGATTCTCTGCCACCTTTCCATCTTACTAGAATGCAGATGGCTTGAGCTTGCAACAGCTCTTGTTTTAGGAGAGCCCAACCTTTGCTTGCTTGTCTCCCTTCCAGCATTCTTGCTGTGGAATGATTCTTACCATGCCTATAAGTTCATTACAGTCTGTCTTCCTAACTTTCTTATATTCATTTTAGCCATTTTTGCACCTCCTTTCCATCCAATTTAGGGTTTCCCATGCAGCAAACATTAAATTGGGGAAGGGAATGGCAAACCATTCAGTAAACATGGTGTGTCTTGTAAACACTGTGATGTGGCATCACCTCATGGATCAGTAATGACCCAAGTGCTGGCACAGGGGACTACCTTTACTTTACCTTTTCAGATGAAACAGGACTAAAGTGATATGACCCTTGTACCTTTGCTGTCTCCTAGTTTAGGGTGCTCAGGGGTGTCAGATGTTGGGGGGTGCAATTTCTGTGCTTGCCCTGGGTACCATTTTCTGTGGATATGCCCCTAACAACAATTGCAGTAAGAACATACACTCCTTCCTTCCTTCCTTCCTTCCTTCCTTCCTTCCTTCCTTCCTTC
>NC_059425.1:51683484-51699832 GCF_021028975.2 Sphaerodactylus townsendi | reverse complement strand
AAGGGTAACAGTTAAACACAGCCAGCTTCATGGCCTGGTGCGCCAGGAAAAAGACCTGGCTCAGGTATGGGCTTTCGGTGATTTGAAGGTCCGATTACCTGCCCGCAACAGGGAGGAATGTCATGTGAAAATTTGGGGGCGATCCGTCCAGCCGTTTCGGCGTTAGGGCATGACTAACAAAGTCACTGTTAGCTTTTTATATATAGAGATATCTGCATTTTTTCCACTTTTAGTCCTTCTTATAAAACTACTTTAGTCCAATATGCTGTTTTCATTTAAGTCTCAGATCCTACCATTATTTCTCTATTTATATGTTTACAATAAGCAGTCTGCAAAGGATTTCCAATCTTTAAGAAAACTGTTCATATTCCTGTCTCTTATGAATGTCATCAGCTTTACTATCTCTGCATATTCTGTGACTTTCAAAATCCAATCTTGTTTTGTTGGAATTTTATTGTCCCTCCATTTGTATGCATATAAAATCCTTGCTGCAGTTGTCATGTACTTAAAAAGTGTTCTATATTGATCTGGAGTATCCTCCCAATCAACCCCAACAAAAATGCCTCTAAGAGTTTGGATTTATATCCCCCTTTCTCTCCTCAAAGGGGCTTACAAACTCCTTTCCCTCCCCCCCTATCAAACACCTGTGAGGTGGGTGGGACTGAGAGAGCTCTGAATAACTGTGTCTAGCCCAAGGTCACCCAGCTGGGATGTGTTGGGAGTGCACAAGCTAATCTGGTTCACCAGATTAACCTCCACAGCTCAAGTGGCAGAGTGGGGAATCAAACCCAGTTCCCCAGATTAGAGTGCACCTACTCTTAACCACTACACCATATGACCTTTAGCTCTGAAATCAATATTTATAGTTTTACAGAAATCAGACAATGCAGGCATAATTGATTAATTTAAAAAATGATCCCATTTTCTAGCTAAGATTGCCACCCACAGAGATTTGTGAGATTTTTTAAAAAGGCAATATAAATAAAATTCAGTATAACTGTTCCTTGGGGAGAGGGCTCTCAGTTGGGCACGATGAAGGGATTCCTGACTGTTTCTTGTCCTCCCACACCTAACCCCATCAATGGTAGTTGGAAATGCATGAGAGGGGGAATGTCAGCTGGAGTTAGATCCAGGAATGATAGACAGGCCCTTGGTTGCCTTGATGGAGGGCCTTTCACATTTTAACCTCAAGTAGACTCTCTCTCTCTCTCTCTCTCTCTCTCTCTCTCACACACACACACACACACACACACGCACGCACGCACGCACGCACGCACGCACACACACACATTATGCAAATACATGAAATAATAGAAAGCAGACATACTTTTTGTAGATTCATTTTTATGAATTTGTATTTGGCAAAAATCAGCATATTTCTGTGCTAGTTGCTAGAAAGAGCTTCCCCTAGGGTAGAAAGTTATGATATTTTTGTGTCGATCAGCTAGTATTACTGGCAAATACTAACTTCCATTGCATGCAGTATATCAGACATCAGACTCTGAAACTGATTATAATTGTATTGAATACGCTTATCCAGTCATTCAAACATTAATTGGATATATAAAAATTCATAAGAGAACATTTGTGGGAAGAAATTAGTTATAGCACTAGCAAATATTTAATACCCAATGGCTAAGGACAGTTCTGAACATCACTGTATATTGTCCTATTGTGGCACTCTAGTAACCATTCACAATTAGGTTATCCTCTGTGAACAGGACAGTCATGTTTCAAATTATTGTTACCACACAGTACCAGTACAATAACTAACAATATGTAAGGAATCCCGTTATAGCTCTGTATCTGCATTTGCACCCAGATGTGCAGAGGTTCTATCTGGTAAATAATCACAGGACACGTCTTGGAATTAAATTGGGCTGCAACCCTTTTTATTGATGCAGAAGCTGGGCAAGCAAGAGGAGCGCATCCATTTTGTGGCCGGTCAGCACCCTTGGCTGACCCCAGCTCCACACCCCAATCCATATTGGGGAGGACAGGAGGTACTGGGCCACCTGGGTGCCCGCCCGGTGTGGCCTCCTTCCTGCTGGGGTGTCAGGCTCGAATTGCACAGGCCTCCGCAGCATGCACCATGAGCCCGCCCCACCCCAAGCCTTTTATGGAGGCCCCCAACCACGGGGAGGACCGACGCGCAAGCTCGGCCTCCCCTAAAGTTGCACTCCTCTGCCCAAACCGCCAAGGCTGCGACAAAGTGAGCAGCACTAAAACCTGCCCAAATAGGGAGGGAGGGCGGGTCAGTTTGCTCCAGGCTTTGAAAAAGGCTGGAGCAACCGTGTGCTGTGTAATATATAGATAGCGTGCTCCACCCCTAACACTCATGCACATCAAGTGATCAGGCTGAGTGTGGCTGTGCCGCATGGCCAGCCCAGGGCACGCATGCTCACTGCTCCGGAGCTCACCATGTGCCTTGCCCTCTGTTGCAATTACGGCCCAGTTGATTCTGGGGCTGTTATTTTTGGAGGGAACAACTAAGTCACATAGATAGTTTTTGCTGAATGAATGTGGTTCTGAGTGGGTTGTAAAAATCGTTGTCTCAACCAGAAATTAGCATAAATTTCTGCATATTTACTTGCATGTGCAACATTAGTGTTGAAACCATAAACTCATGTGAGATTGGTTCTCTTCTGTAAGCTGAAAAAGAACAAATAAAAAATTTACAGCATTTTACAAATTAGTCACTATGATATGAGGAAGGTTGTTATTTTTACAAAGGCTCACTTCTAGCATATCATTGGAACTGGCTCACTTCAAATGTCCTCAAATTTGACTAAGGGGTATCACCTGAATGTCAATTCACCTTTTCAGAGTTCAAATATTGAGGAAATTTTCTTCCTAGCCTCAGTAAAATACCAGTTTGAAAACTTGGGAAATATTCCTTTTGCCCACAATATAATCCTTTGTATACCAGTGTGGTGTAATGATAGACCTTGGTGTGAATGATTAAGGATGCTCACTGGATGATTTTGGGCAAGTCACACTAATCCACCTCAACCTAATCCACCTCAAAGAGTGACTGTGGGGAAAATGGAGGTGGGGAGCCCCCTTGGATTGCCATTGGAAAGGTTACGGTAGTCTTCCATGCAAGCACCAGGATATATCTGACCTATGGAGTGACATCACATTACAATGTTTACTAGGCAGAATATGTTTAGCTCCAGCAAGCTGGGTGCTCATTTTTAGGGTTGGAGATTCGGACAGTCCAAATCCGAATTTTTACCGAATCTGCATGGATTCGGACGGATTCGGACGAGCAGGGGCCGAATTTGAGCTGTCCGAATCCTAACAGATCCGAATCCATGGGATTCGGATTACCAGCCGAATTGCGTTTTTATTTTTTGGTGTTTTTTTCACATTTCGGCCTGCAGGGGAGACATTTTTAAACATATCAGCACCAAATTTTCAGGGTATCATCAGGAGACTGTCCTGATGATACACTGAAATATTGGTACCGATACATCTACAAATGCACCCCCTGCAGGCACCCCCAGAAATTTGCACAAGATTCTTTGTTCTGCAGTGACTTAGCTGCATTGCTGTCAATAGGGAATTTCTGAGGGGGCTGTGGAGTGCACATTTTTCATGGTAAACCCACAAAACTTTCAGGGTATCTTCAGGAGAGTCTCTGGATGACACCATCCAGGTTTGGGGAACTTTACTTCAGGGGGCAGTGGGAGATGAGCCCTACCCTTTTTGGGTCCCATAGAATTAAACCCCCTGAAGCAAAATTCCCCAAACCTGGATGGTGTCATCCAGAGACTCTCCTGAAGATACCCTGAAAGTTTTGTGACCATACCTTCAGAAATGTGCACCTCACAGCCCTCTACCAGAAATTCCCCATTGACAGCAATACAGCTAAGTCACTGCAGAACAAAGAATCTTGGGCAAATTTCTGGGGGTGCCTGCAGGGGACGCATTTTGAGATGTATTGGCACCAAATTATCAGGGTATCATCAGGTGACTGTCCTGATGTTGCCCACCAAGTTTGGTGCAGTTTGGTTCAGGTATGGACCCTCAAAAGGGGTGCAACTATCCCCCATTGTTTCCAATGGGAGCTGATAGGGGATGGGGGCTACACCTTTGAGAGTCCATAACTTTGGCTCCCCTGAACCAAACTGCACCAAACTTTGGGGGTATCATCAGGACAGTCTCCTGATGTTACCCTGAAAGTTTGGTGTCACTAGCTTTAAAAATGCTGGTTTGCGTGTTTCACCGCTCACTCACTCCAGCAGGCTTCATGTGCAGGAGCGGTGAAACATGAAAACCGGAATTTTTAAAGCTAGTGGCACCAAATTTCAGGGTATCATCAGGAGACTGTCCTGATGACACCCCCCAAGTTTGGTACAGTTTGGTTCAGGGGGGCCAAAGTTATGGACCCTCAAAGGGGGGGCCTCTATCCCCCATTGTTTCCAATGAGAGCTAAGGAGATGGTGGCTACCATTTTGAGGGTCCATAACTTTGGCCCCCCTGAACCTGCAGGCACCCCCAAAAATTTGCCCAAGGTTCTTTTTTTCTGCAGTGACTTCTGCATTGCTGTCAATGTGGAATTTCTGGTGGAGGGCTGTGGGGTGCACATTTATCAAGGTACAGTCACAAAATGTTCAGGGTATCTTCAGGAGAGTCTTTGGATGACACTTTTCATCCAGGTTTGAGGAACTTCTTCTTGCTTATGGGGGGCAGTGGGAGATGGACCCCTACCCATAATATTGAACCCCCCTTGAAGCAACCAACAATAAACCTGGATGGTGTCATATGAAGAGATTCCCCCCCTGAAGACACCCTGAAAGTTTTGTGGGTTTACCATGAGAAATGTGCACTCCACAGCCCTCCCACAGAAATTTCCTATTGTCTGCAATGGAGCCAGCCAGCCACTACAGAGCACAGAATCTGGGGAAATTTCTTTGGGTGACTGTGAGGGGTTCAGTTTTAGAGCTACTGTCACCAAAATTTCGGGGTATCGAGAATGGCTCGTCTCCTATGATACCCCCCCAGTTTGGTGAAGTTTGGTTCAGGGGTCCAACGTTATGGACCTTCAAAAGTGTAGCCCCCATCTCCTGTTAGCTTCCATTGGAAACAATGGGGGATGGGGCACCACTTTTGAGGGTCAATAACTTTGCCCCCCCTGAACCAAACTGCACCAAACTTGGGGAGAATCATCAGGACAGTCTCCAGATGATATCCTGAAATTTTGGTGCCGCTAGCTTTAAAATTGCGTCCCCTGCAGGCCAAAACGTGTAAAAAACACCCAAAATTAAAAAAAATAATAAAACGGACCTGAATTTTTTCGATTTCAATTCGAATTTTCGGGTATATCCGAATTGGCTATGATTCGGATTCGGGCATACAAATCATTTTATGCCCCAAAATACCCAAATCCGAATTTTACCGAATTTTTTTAGTATTGACCAACCCTACTCATTTTACTGACTTCAGAAGGATGGAAGGCTGAGTCAACCTTGAGCCAGCTACCTGAAACCTATTTTCATTGGGATCAAACTCACGTTATGAGCAGAGCTTTGACTGCAATATTGCATCTACTCTCTGCCACAGACTCCTTGCTGGAAAGACAAGCAGTGTAAAAATAAATAAATATAATAAAAATCTCAGTAACCTGAAATTGGTTAAATAATATAAAAAGTAGTGCTAAGAATATCACATATTAGGAAAACTGATCCTATTGCATCTCAAGAATGGTTATGTCACTAATATTTGCATTTCTACTAGGGTTGGCTTCTGTCACTCATCACTCTGTTGCTGAAGTGCAGGGTGTGGGTTATAAATTTCTTGTGAGCATCTTTTTTTTGTAAATCATGTCATTTAATGACAGTCTAATCAGCATGCACTTCCATGGCTATTGTATATTTTATGAGGGGCCTTTTCTTCTCTTGTCAGGGGCATTTAAATTGTTTTAAGAAAGCCTTTTCTTTAAGCACAATGTTGTATCACAGTTATTTTACAGAGTGAAAAATCTGCCTTGCCTGTTTAATGTCTTTATCAAAAACAAAATCTGTTTTACCCTCTTCTGATTTCAAAACAGCTTTTGACAGTTGGATAATACCTTCCCATGAAGCTGTATTAAGGAATCCATGTTTTGCATTGTTGAAGAGCTTCGGTTAACCTTGGTCTGGCTCAAAGAACTTCCCATAGATTCTGTTGGAGAGAGGAAAACAATCTCTTCCAGGGACTGTGAATTACTTTCCTATTCAAAGTTTGGGCCAGGCTTCACAGATCTGAGCATCAATGTAAAAAAATACCCACCAGAATATCTGATTTCCCATTCCATCTGTATTCAGTTTCTTTCTTATTCTTTGTATAGTTTCTTGGAGAGTTTCTGGGGCTCTGTCAGAGGGGCTGGCAGTTTGCCAGAGTTTCGCTCCAGGAGCCTGAAGCAGGAACCTTTAATACTTGACCCAAAGCTCTCCAGGCCAAGGAACAGAAAAGAGAGGGGAGGAGAAGAGAGAAAAGATTGTTTTGCTTCACTGCAATTTCCATTTTTGGTTATTATAACATGCTCATAAAGTTGCCCTTTGCATGTAATGAATAATTCCAACTAATATTTCATCCAGAGACTTTGCCCTTGCTTCCTGCTGATGTCATATCTGTGAGCTGAATGCAATATTTTATATGGATTCATCTAATACTTTCTTAAAAGTCTCTGATGATTGCAGCAAACTGTACAGTGAAACTCTATTACATTTAATTGGGGGAAAAATTGCTAGCACAGTGCTTCTTAGTAATTTTAATCACTGGCAGGAGATACAAAATACCAATTTAACATGTATATATGACCATCTTGTATGTTGCATTTTTAAATATTTGCAAAAATTGTTGTGGGGCTTAGGTAAGATGACATGTATGGGTGGATCACATGGAACTAAAGCTTAGCCTGCCTACCTCAGCCAATTTGGGGCTTATTCATGCTAAAAAAACACTGCAGAATTATTTTTTCCAGGACTTCTACACTATGCTTGTATGATGAGAACATGAACACTACTATTATCAATGTTCCTGTCCCACTCTTCAAATATTATCCCTGTCTTCAGCTTTAGCTCTGCCTAATTTAGTGTCTTGTGTAGTAGGGCAAGATCTGGTTAATGAATCTTTCTCATCCTGTTAACAGACAAGCTTTTAAATACAGATGTCTTCAATCTCTGCTGTATTTTTTCACAGCATCTGTGTTTGACTTCTTGTCATATGTTGTCTCCTCCCCTTGGGCTCACCAGGGCAATTTCTTGCCCCCACTGGCTCTCCCAGCTCTCTCCTGTTTTCACAGCAGGAGAAAACAGGGAAGAGGGCACAGTGTTGCTGACTCAGCAACATCATTTTCAGTTGCCATGACTATGATGCTTTAGGGATTTCCCTATTCTCTGTAGTTTTCACCATAGATATTGGGGAAAATCCTAGAGAGCTATATGATGCTCTCCTTCCCCATGCTCCAAATTTGCAAGAATTGCCAGGCCTGGCAACTTCTTCTGCCTTTGGAGGGCAATGGAAGAATACATTGAGACCTCATTTGTCTGAGATGGAACTGCTGTAGAGTAGCAATGAAGCATATACAGGATGTAGCATGTTTTGGATGGGTTACATTATGGCTGAAGGAGAAATATTGCAGTTTGACTGGACTCTTGCATGCTTCACTTTTCTTGGAGCGACAGGAGGCAGAAGTTCCTAGGGTGTTTTTTTCCAGTGTAGGCTGGTTTGTTAGCTGTGGCAGAAAGATTGCCTTTTCAGACTTCCCAAATTAAATTATATGGGAATAATCTTGAAGATCATTCCAGTGTTTCAACTGGTATAAAAACTAGCCACTGTGATCATGATGGGAACCACCATAATGAACACATAAATTAGATATTGACCCCAACTGGCCAGACAAC
Organism: Sphaerodactylus townsendi; assembly: GCF_021028975.2. Classification (NCBI taxonomy): domain Eukaryota; kingdom Metazoa; phylum Chordata; class Lepidosauria; order Squamata; family Sphaerodactylidae; genus Sphaerodactylus; species Sphaerodactylus townsendi. Next base: position 51,691,940 of record NC_059425.1, on the reverse strand, counting down.
ATAGGTCGTTTCTGCACGGTCCAAATATTCTGGAGTCAAATCCCCACTGAGAAATTAAGCCGGATACATCCTGGTTCCAAAAGAAACGGCACCTTTTTCATCACGGTTTCTCCCTCCAAACCACAGCCTGTGTCTAGTGAAGACCTCAATGTCTATCGCATGTTCAAACAATGTAACACTCCCCACGAACATGCGATCTGCACATGGCGGATCTGTTCTTCATCGTCCTGATTGGCTGTTGTGTTGTGTTGGGGCGTGAACTTTTTGAAAACTTTTTTTTTTGCACACAGCTATGTCACTATGTAGATGCGTATGCAGAATTTCCCCACCTCTGCATTTGAGCAGGTTTCTTCTGATTGGCTATTGTGTTGGGGCGGGAACACTACTCCACCCCTGATTGAAAATTCACGTTATTCTTATTCTTATTTTAATGCTCAAATGTAGCCACGCATAAACAATTTATCAAAATCATTGTACCATAGCTTCATATTTACATTTCTTTGTAGCCATGCCCAGTGCACAAAAAAAGGCTGTGCACACTCTGTGCACAGCCCACTGCACTCTGATTGGCCAGAAGGTTCAAAGGGCGGGAACAACAAGCCGCATCCATCCCCTGTTTCTCCCCACCAAACCGGCTTCGGAGCATGACTGAAAAAAAGGTGTACTTCGACGCAGGTTTGGAAAAAACGTGTGATACGGGGGGGGGAGCGCATGCCAGAACTGGGATGAAGCCATGTTCAGCACTTAAGCCATGGGGAGTCCTTGCCCAAACCATGATTTTTGCCATGACTATCATGGGATAATTTGCTCGTGGGGAATTGACCTGGGTTGAGCAAGGGAAATCTACTGGTTTGGCCAAGAAGTTTGCACGGTTCCTGGTCCTAAAGCAGTTCTGTCCCACGATATTTCCCTCATCTTGAAATTTTCAAAAATCACCAATTTGGTGATTCTTTTAAAAAAATCCCACAGTGAACCTACTACCGTGCAAACACCACAGGAGCAGAAACAGTTTATTTTTCCCACCCGGCCACCTGATCTCCCCACCCCGTTCCCCTGATCTTCGCACCTGATGTTATGTCAGTTTTCAAGTTTGCTGAGCTGCCGACCATTGCATCCCACTCTTCCCAAAATGTTTCTCCAAGCACGTTTTCTGCTCATGATATTGTCCAGGTGCCATTTCGCCTGGGTTAATCAGGAGTGGGGTCCCAAAATGTCCCCATTTTCTTTTCTGTACATGTACTGGTTGCTCAGAGCACATAGCTAGGGAGATGTGCACTTTGGACTGAATGTTAGTGTGCATATCATGGGGGGGGGAAGTCTCTTGTTTTCCTCAAAAATATGAGAATGTGAGCGGGAATGTGATGTGATGCTGTGCTCTATTTTTTTTTGTTTTGTTTTGCTGCTGCTTGCTGTGTTGAGGCCTGCGCAGGGCCCTATCCAGAACTGGAAAAGGGGGAGGCTCATTTTCCCCTAAAAACAACAGCTAATCGGAAAGCAGGACACCAGGGATGTTTGTGCTTGCAGTATAAATACAAAAGACCCGAGCTTGTGCAAAACAAGCTGGAGTATTTTCTCCCAGTCTTCACTCAATTCCTTTACAGAAACAGGCAGCCATGCAAAGGGAGAAGCAGGGATAAAATAGACACGGATTGTGAGATACCGATTGTAACCCAGTATAACTGTGTTGCGCAGAAACGGCCTTAAGGGTGTTCAGTCACCTCATCCCCATCTCATCCTCCATTTAAAGGGTGGGGTAAATCTTTCTTTCCTCATTAAGTGGGCTACAAAACATCATTGTGAAAAGCAAATTGACAATTTTCAATCCCAGTATACACACTATGTCATCCAGGGATTTCCAGTATACACCATGAAGACTACTGGCATCTGTTGAGAATATTAAAAAGCAAGTTCTGTGTGATGCAACTCTCAAGAGGGAACCTTTCATCAAATCCCCAATATGCAATTCTTTCAGCTTTGCCAGAATGCTCTCCTGAAAACTGCATGCAGTTCTAATCCAAGTCTAAACATCTGATGGAAGTATGCTATTGCCTACATCAAAGGCAGCAACCTTCAGTTTACATTGCAAGAACAACTCCATTTAGCAGAGTAAGGCCAATAAAACATGCATGTAATGTGCTGCAGCCCAGAGGCCTGCCTGATGAAAAAAGAAACCCTCCTTTTATTGCTCATTATCATTTAACAATTCTCCCCTCCCTCAAAAAAGAGAAGTTATTCCAACTTCAGAGGGAAGGAAAGCTCATATAAAAGGCCTTTTGCCATTGCAAGATCCTGCAGCAATTTCATGGAGATCTCTGGGGATAATTTAAGGGATGGGATTAGCCTATAGAACCAGAATGAGAAAAACATACTGTGTTGGGCCAAAAGGGTAGCTGAACTCTCACGCTAAGAAGTAAACTTGCAAGATTTCAGGAAACTCTATAAGGCATTCTTGACTTTCTATGTTATGTTTAAAGAGTGCAGGCGGAGAGTTACTTATCTAGCTTTTGGATGATAGTTGTGGTAATGGAAGCAGCAATGAGAACTAGGTGTTGTTTTTTTGGTTCCCACTGCTATTCCTACAGCCAGCAGTAGACACAAATGTAAAAAAAAAGCCACTGGAAATGGCATAGGTGGATTTCAAACAGCATAAATATAATGTCTTTAGGAAGTTATAAAAATATCTGTTTTGGCATTTTGTGTTCCCACGCCATGGGAGAACACAAGCATTGCCAGCCAACATGAATCTTTTTCCCCCACCTGCTGCATAGAGCTGTTAGACAATTGTGCCTGTCATTTTGTGTGCTACTGCAGATTCCCTGTGAAGATTCCCCAAGGATTTCAGGTATGCCACTCTGGCAGATTTCTGGAAAAGCTACATTTAATTTTTTTTAATAAATTAAATAAATAAATTCTAGAAGAAACTTGGCATACAGGAACAAATGGAAGGAGAGAGTCCTTCAGTGCTCTTAGAATGGTATAACTACTCAGGATTACACCACTAGTCAATTAAGTGATTAGATTACTTGGCTGAAAACATTCTGACTGATTAAAGCAATGCTCTTGGTTTATTTTGCTTTATGCTTTTTTAAAAAGAGTGAGATAAGTACTTACCACATCTCTCCTCCACCGAATCATATCCTTCCACTTTCCTTTAAAAGGTATCAAAGGAAAGCAGATTTTAAAACAGTTTTTCTTCAGAGAAGTTAGCTTTTGTTTAAATACAGATTTAATAAGTAGTTAAGTGATCAAAATGGATATAATTTATCTTTTAAGATTTCTTTGATAGCAGGGCAGCATTTTTCTCCTGACTTGAGGTCCAGAAGGCTCCTGCACTCCTGGCTTTACACAAACAATGCGGAATTGAATTATTCAAGAGGATTTTGCTACACATGCAATAGATACTACTATACAAAAGTCTTCACAAAGTTACTCAATTATTTGGGTCTGTGGTCTGTACTGCTGTGTATAGGTTGTCATGGGCTGGATACATTTGTGTAATCTGAAGGGATGGTAATTTTTTAATCAGGGTTTTCTCTCCAGGCCCTGTAATACCTTTTCATCTGCCAGATTTCTCAATAACTCAACAATAAAAATTTTCAGTTTGGTGACTGATCATGGGCTCACTATGTGGAGGAAAGGTAGTGCATCTTTGCTTATCTTTCCCCACAGAAAGTCTCCCAATAGGAAGGATTCCACTAAGATTCAAGCTTCCATGTTCCTCTTCGTCAGTTTAGTTTTTCATATTATTCCACATAATCTGGCAAGAAGAAAGCAAAAAAAGTGGTACACCTTGAAATCTGCTCTTTAGATTTTCTGCAAACCACACTGGTTCACTCTACTATCTTAGGTTTCACTTGGGGCTTTAAATTTTGAACAGGAGGCGGGCATCCTCGAACAACATAATACAACATCAAATTCAAATTTTCATATTGCTGCATCCGTTTTTGACTGGCGGTTAACTCTTCCTCTGTGACAGGGCCTAATAGTGCTGCAGGGGGCCATCTTGCTTCACTGAACTATCACAGCCGGTCTTTCAATGAGTATACACATTAGGACATAAGATTACACTCTCCATAGCAACCCTCTTCCATCTAGGCCTTTCTTCTCAATAAGTTTTATGACTTTCAGAATACTGCAACCTATTCTATTTTCTACCATCTTCTATCTCATTTTTTTCCAGCGTCTGGGCAAATTCTGGCATCCACATAGCAACAAATGGGCATTAACTCCAATGGCTTTTTAAAGGGTCAGATTCCTGTAGGGCAGCCACATTAGAATGTTTCAACAACACCCAGAGAACCCTATTCAAACTCTTGTGAGCTTGAGTGCACAAAAGCTTATGCTACAATAAAAAGCTTCAGGTCATTTCATGAAGAATGGGTCTGCCTGTTTATCTGTGGCAATGTGTGACCCCCGTCTGTGGAGATCTAAATCCGCAGATCAGGACCACACTGATCCTTCCCAAACCTCACCCTTCCAAGGCTCACCCCCAAATCTCTAAGAGCTTCCCAATCTGGAACTGGCAATCCTGGGGAGAAGGCAGCAGGAAAACAGGAGAGTCTATGAAAGTTTTCAGGGAAGGGAAACAGGGAAGGGAAAAATGAGACGCCTCCTACAAGTCTTTGCAGGTTTCCTCTTGTTAACTGTATTAGAAAACTGGAACCTCCACGTTCAGTGGCATTGTTTCTTTACTTAGCATGATTATATACTACATTTTTTAAAATTAATGTCTCTTTCCATGAACTCACAAGTGATAAAACTTTGGTAAACATTTACATTTGAGGCCCACCTAGGCATAACAGTTAAGGTACTTCCTAAATAAATATGCCTTCAGATTACACCAGAGGTCTGCAATTACAATGTAGGTTGTATTGTCGAAGGCTTTCACGACCAGAATCACTGAAGATGCCAGCCACAGATGCAGGTGAAACGTCAGGAGAAAATACTACTGGAACACGGCCATACAACCCAGAAAACCCACAATATCCTAACAATGTAGGCTGTACATAATGGTTCTTTCTGCACAACACAAATAAAGAGTCTTGAAGATGTTAAAAGAAGCCTTTTAGGGAGGAATTTTACACAGTTCCCCCCCCCCAACCGCCCAGTGTCCTCAGGATGTTTTTTTTTCACTTAACCGGGTTTTTAGTGAAAATGCTAAACTAGCAACTCTTTTCCTGAAGTTGCTTTGAAAACATCTGTTGCTTGCTGTCTGGGGAGTAGGAGATGTTTTATTTTTCCCCACCTCCCCCCATGCCCAGCTGTTACTTTCAGTTTCTGAGCAGCTCACGCCCACCATTTTCTGCCCACTTCATGAGCCTCTGTGCAGCCTGCCATTTGCAGAATGTTCCCACAGAGATTTCTCTGCATGCAGCTCATTCACACGTCATTACAGTATATAAAATTCATTAATAAAGTTAGGTTTTCCTGGTGATCCCACACATGTGTCCCCCCCCCATTTTGTTTGTTCTCAAAGAGATATCTTTGAAGTTAGGACAACAAGATATGAGCAGCACAGCTGATCTTCATATCATGTCATTGTAGTTTTGAAGATATCTGTAAAAACAAAATGGGGGAGAGACGTGTGCAGGATCACCAAGAAAAACTAACTTTATTAATGAACTTTATGCACTGAAATGACATGCGGATGAGGTGCAAGCAGAGGAAACTCCATGAGAATATTCTGCAAATGGGGGCAGTACGGAGCCTCCTGAAGAGGGCACTTTTCCTGCCAAATTTTTTTTTTGTTTGTGCTATGTGGACAAAAAAAGCCAAAACAGCTTTTTGAAAAACATCTCCAAGATGTTTTATTCATGTTATCCAGAAAAGGGCCAATGTGAGGGAAAGATCTACAGTTGATAAGTGGTAGTAACAATGGCAGAATGGGGCTTCAAATATTGCTTCTGAGGGCAGAAGACCATCAGGAGGGGAGAATCAGGAGTCTGAAGTGGGAGGAGAGTTTTTTTAAAAAAATCTAACCCTATTAGTAATAATTTTCCAAAGAATATTGCCTTCATGCTTTGAATGTGGATTTCCTAAAATCATCTGTTTGGCTACTGTTGAGAAAAGATTGTGGGACTGAAGGATGTTATGATTTGATTCAGCAAAGCTTTTCTTGTACTCTCAACTCCTCCCCATGATAACCAGCTCTGCTGAATTACTGTACTGATTCTTCCTGTTTTGCAAGCTGTGTGGTTGACATTTGCACACACTCCTTGGGGAATGCAGGTCGGGGTGTGGAGCTAATTCATCCCTTTCATATATCATTGAAAAGGCTTTTTTTTTAACACATGGAGCATTTTTTCAATTTTACAGTAAAGCTGAACAAGAATTTTATTTGGTTTGGCCATGTCATATGCTTCTTTTCCACTTTGTGCTCAAGTTTAAAGTGTGAGACAAAATTCAATCTTGAAAAGACCTTCTGAATTTTTTTTAAAAAAACATGTTTACATGTTGCAGTGAATGCACATACATCCTGCCTGTATATGTGAGCATCTGCTAGTAAGAAACAGTCAACACCTATTCACTTTACAAGTGAAACCATGAGCTAGAACCGTATAAATGTGGAGTTGTATCGCATATTCAGCTGTATATGTATTGACTATAACATGAGTATAACTAAATCCTCAAAAAATAAGCAAGGGTACACTGTACATGGTATAGTTGCCAAGTACCCCCAACAACTGATGGGCAATGGAGGAGCTGAAATTTTCCAGCAGCAAACTGAGATCTAGGCCTTTGTTGCTGATGATGCATCAATGTCACTTTTGGCATGAACCAAACATGACGTTATCATTTGGGTGCTGTGTGGTTTCCGGGCTGTATGGCCGTGTTCTAGCAGCATTCTCTCCTGACGTTTCGCCTGCATCTGTGGCTGGCATCTTCAGAGGATCTCAGCCACAGATGCAGGCGAAACGTCAGGAGAGAATGCTGCTAGAACACGGCCATACAGCCCGGAAACCACACAGCACCCAAGTGATTCCGGCCGTGAAAGCCTTCGACAATACATGACGTTATCACTTTGCCAGTGATGTGGCAATGCTCTGGTAGAAGCAGATTTTATCATAATATTTTTGCCCAATTTGCCCAATATTTTGCCCAATTACAGAGTGCCCCCAAATTTATATTTGTCCTGTGTCAGGAACAAGTTTAATGGCACACAAACAATTTCACAAGCTGACTGCTTCAGGAACTTAATTTTATTAATCATTATGAAGGAAGGGACTGCAACTCAACTGTGGTCTATTCTGCACGGAACAAAAAAGACATCTGCGGGATGTCTTAAAAAGAGGCAACTGTCTCTTTTCACTCCTGACACTCAAAATAAGATTCTCTTATGTGTAGCTTCTCAAACATTTTTTTAAAATAGAAAAACTATATATTGTCAGAATTGGCTGGACCATCTAAGTATAACTATGTACTTCTTGGGCTGAAAAGGTACCTGCAGAACAAATGCCCTGGAACAATCATCAACAAATCTCGGCAGGGAGAATTCCTTCAGCTGCATACAAAAAAATCAGGTGCAAGCTGAAGGTGAAACTGACCAGAGAGCAAAATGGCTGTGCTGGAAATATAAGATACCTCCTGAGCTCTGCATTCCACACAGCCAGGTAATCTTGCAGGTACCTTAAGGGAAAAAGGTGCACTTCAAAGTACTTTAAAAAAAAAGATGCCTTGAGCTAGTCTTCAGCCTGGTGGGTACAAATTTTCTCTTATCATTATTGAGCTACAATAAGGCTGTGTGGAGTGCCTTCCCAGGATGCCTTTTTAAGCATTCCCATCTTATTTAGGTTGTGTGGAACGGACCATAGGCTCATTCCGCACACGCAAAATAATGCACTTTCAAGCTGCTTTCACAACTGTTTTTGCCATTCCGCACAGCTTCAAAGAGCCCTGAAAGCAGCTTGAAAGTGCATTACTCTGCATGTGCGGAATGAGCCATAGTTTTGCATCTGTAGTTGCTTTTAAAATTTGTTTTCCCTATTTTAAAGCAAAGATATATGGACTACTGCAGTAAAATGCTCACTTTGTGAGATGATGCCTGTGTGTGATTCTGAAAAGGCATTTAAAATAGCCGAGGATAAGCATATGGCATCAGCCAAGAAAGTTTTTCTCATTCCAGATCTGTCAGCACTTGATTAAGGGTCATCTGTGTAAGTCCAGCTCAAACGATGTAAAGTTGTCTTCCTCCTTTGCTCCCTGAGTCAAAAGCAGTCATCATCACCAAGATAATGACCCTTCCTGCCTGTACTGAGTGAAATCCGGAAAGTCAGTGCTTAGGGGCATCTTTTAATTTGGATTGCCGCCACTGAGACCTGAGCCAGACCAGTCATTCAGTCTGCATTTTGGCTCAATCACTGGCCTTCCCCCTCTGCATATCTTCATAGCTCTTATGATAACATTTTTTTAAAAATATGAGCTCACAATAGTCAGCTATGTCAAATATGAACAGAAAT
>NC_059425.1:51667623-51683385 GCF_021028975.2 Sphaerodactylus townsendi | reverse complement strand
TTCTTTCTTTCTTTCTTTCTTTCTTTCTTTCTTTCTTTCTTTCTTTCCTTCTTTCTTTCTGCTAGGCCACTGAAGAAAGCAGAGCTCTTGCCTGGGCTCTGGAGAGAGCAGCCATTTTGGGACCATGTGCTTGCCTAGGGAGCTGACCCAGTCTTCCAGGGAACTCTGTAAGGATTGTAGCCTTCTAAGCTTAAGAGCCTACCCTTTTATAACAGCAAGAGAATAGAGAAAGGGATAGAGGAATTGCAGTTATATCTCATGTGTTTTTGAACCCCTTGCTTGATCTGGTGCAGTGCTAAAACATACTTGTAACCATTCTATTTTTAATAAATACTTTTGAACCTTAGATGTGTGGAACAGTTCTCTGTACCATCTAAGCCTCCATCGTTATGGATGCACTATTGGAATAGGAGGGCACCAGGACGAAGGCTGGCAGTTGTCAAGCAGCTGTTCCTCTAGGGCCTCCAATCTGCCCTCTGGAATCCAGTAGAGGGGAAACAGGAAACCGACACTAGGCCTCAGAGTTGGAAAGGAGGGTTGGGAGCGCTGACCCTCCCCAGTGGGATGTTCCTCAAACACTCAGGTGGTGGCAGTAGTTTACCCAGAGAAAGAAAGAAAGCCCTTTCCAGGAAATGGTGGCAATCCCTGATAGAGGTTTGGGGGAGAATAGGGCCTGCCGTGCAAAGTGGGGCTGTTCCACCACACAGCCACACCTAAGAATTTAAAATTACCTGACCTTTAACTCAATACACATGAAGTTCGGGGGGTCAAATTCTGCTCTGGGGAAAGATAAGGCCAAAGCAGCATTTTGCAGGCTTCTTGGCAACAGCTTGACTTTATGATAAGAAACAACATATTCTTGCAAGTATCAGTAACTGAAGGTGCTGATACTTGAAGTCCTGGGACCCACATATTAAAAACATTTAATCGTCATCTTTGAGCCGGTGCACTAGTTGTGTTTCTAGAAGAAGAGTTTGGATTTATACCCAACTTTTCACAACCATAAGGAGTCTCAAAAATGGCTTACAAACTCCTTTTTAACTAGCCCAAGGTCACTTAGCAGGCTTCATGTGGAAGAGTGGGGAAACAAACCCTGGTTCACCAAATTAGAGTCCACCAATCATGTGGAGGAGTAGGGAATTCAGAATAAACAGATTCATATAGGAGTGGGAATTTTGTTTGCTTCAGATCTCAGTCTATGACCACTGAGTTTCTCTATGTGAGCACACACACAGTCCTCTGGAATTCAACCTGAGACTTTAGGAAGCTCTTGCCATGCCAGACAGACAATACTGAGCTAGGTAATCCAATGGTGAGACTAAGGCCCCTTCCACACATGCAGAATAATGCACTTTCAATCCACTTTCACAATTGTTTGCAAGTGAATTTTTCTATTTCACAGAGCAAAATCCAGCTGCAAAGTGCATTGAAAGTGGATTGAAAGTGCATTATTCTGCATGTGTGGAAGGGGCCATAGTATAAACAGATTCATAGAGAAGTGGCAGTTTTATTTAACACAGATCTCAATCTATTAACATTCAGCTTCCTTGTGTAAGTACACACATTGTCCCCTGGGGGAAACATGTTCTTCTTATATTTAAGGATGCAATAATCTCCCAGCTTTTCACAGCTTGTAAACAGATTTGATTCTTTAAAAGTGACTGATACCCTATAAACTAAATAAGGATTTCATAAGCATCTAAAGCTGCTCTGAAAATGAGTGCTTAAAAATGGACCAGGTAGGATTCAGCAATATGGATCTCAGTTATTTTGAAACTTTAAATGTTACAAGTGTTTAGTTTTCATGAAACCATTGTGGCTATTGTTGTGGTTTACAATTTTGTGGTTTACAATTTTCAGTAAACAGCTTTTTTCTTTCTTTTTTTAAAAAAGGTAAACATTCTTAATACCACTATAATGGCAATAAAAAAGAAGGATAGAAAAAAGAATTCTTACCAATATAGAGCAAACAGGAATGTTATTTCAAGAAAGCCATCCAATGCCATCTGGAGATTATTGTTTTCGCATCACAAACTTTTATTTTAGCTGTATTTATTGAACTCTGGTTCGCGAGTTAGGGAAAGCAAGGTTTTCATTTAGGCAGGACAATAATAGTCATTGTATTCTACTTTCAGGCCTGGCCTGACTGTGCAAACAATCCAAAAAGTGGTTCAGCCCAGAAAACCCGACAACTCTGGTCCCAGAAAACCCACCAGAACCAGTTGAATACGGCCATGAAAGCCTTTGACAATACATTGAACCCCAATAGTTTTTGTGGTGACAATGGCGATCTGAACCAACACTGCCAGGGTGCAAGGCCTTCAGCTCCTGCCTCCTCTGATCCACAAAAGCTCAAAATGCCCCATGAAATCCCCCAGAAGCAACAAAAGATTTTTAGGGGAATTTCAGGCTCCTGTGTAAAAATCATGGCCCGTTCTGCATGGGCCAATAAACACGGGTTAAAGACAGTAAAAAACCCGTTGGGGGGTGACTTCACATGGATCCCACACCTAAAGTGAGTCTGCCCCATGTTATTTTCTCCAAACTAGGTTTTTTGAGAATCGTACTATGCGCGAGTCTTTTGAAAAATCCTGGGTTGCAGCCACTTGCGAGTAAATGGCCGGGCAGGAGGCGCCTTATTTGGATATGCTTTCCTTTAAAAAAAATCTTGGCTTACTTCTGCATAGTCACGTAGGTGCAAATGGTCGTATTGTGATATTGTGAGATGTCAGCATGACTGAGGGGGTTCATTTGTGCATGACTGCATAGCTATGTATCAGTGGGAGGCGCAACAGCAACCTGCATTGCTTCCATGGGCTCCAATCACTGCCTGCAAAAACAGGAAAGTGAGTTACTTTATTCTGACTGTGGATTGTGGATTGAATGCAAAAACAGTGTGGGTCCTATGAAAAAACCCAAGATAATTGTTGCCAAGATACCAGAACTCATAGCTGTACAGAGTTAGAGCCTCCTGTGACCAGCTGTTGAGTTGGTACATAGGAATGAGCAAGATAGAAGTAACTAAGAATTTACTCAAGTGAAATCACAATTAAGTATTCACAGCAGAAATAGGTTGGCCCCATTGGGACCCAATATCACCTCACTGTGGTGGAGCTAGTGGCTTCAGATCACCCCTCTGCCTAAGTAATTTGCTGAAATCAGGCCAGGAGTTCCCCCCTCCACCAGCAGCTAAGGTGAAGCTCAGTCATTTTTATTATTCATTGGGCTTACATCACCTTTTGAGCCTTACCATTCTAATATTGCAAATTATGTGAAATAAAAAGTAGGAAAAAAGCATTTGTAAGTCAAATGATTTTTACATTAATATCCACTTTAAGCCTTCCATGTGAACCATCACAAGACTCTACATATGGTAGAGCATTCATGTTCCTCTTCTTCTGTAGAGTGGATAGCCATAATGCTGGATACTGGTGCCCCATGCAGATGCACAATTTGCATGTCACATACTATGTCACATGAGACATTATGCGTATCATAATTAGGTGCTCTTGCTGTTCTACTATGTAAAGGATTCTGTTGGCTCAGAAAATGTCTGAACTGGACCTGAATGAATGATTTTTGCTATGAAACCTCCAAGACCAGTTCATAAAAGCTACTGAGGCAAATATATCAAGCGATGAACATGATTCTGTAAACTAGGTCTAAAAGCTCTTTGATCCATTAGTGGGGAGAAGTAGTCGCAGAAGAACCGTTTTTTATTGGACACTCTTCTAAAATGTTTCCAAATGAAAATATGTATGAATCTGTACCAAGAAAAAAATAAAAAATGCCTCCTATGGTCCTTATAGTAATTCTGTATTGTTCTGCCATCATGAGGTAAATGTTGATATAATTAAATATTGCTGAGGGTAAGGAATTTGAAGATCTATGCTAAACTGAATGCTCTCTTTCAGGATTCAGGGAGAGGGTGATAGGCAAGATTTATCCATTTTATCAAGTCTCTTGTTTGGGGGAAAATTCGCCCCAGGTGTGTGCTGGGTTTCTTAGCTACCTGTTCTCCTTTTAAAACCAGTGTAACTGTTTTTTCTGCTGCTTCCTTTCCCATATTCCCTAAAACTAAGTAATATAAGTTTGCACACTGGGAACAGAAGGAAATCGTAGCTTCTTTCTTTGAATACCATTGTGTTACACCATGGGGATGGAGATGCTGAAGAAATTAAAAAATAACCTAGAATACAAGCACTCTGCATCCCCCCCCCCCCCAATTTATTTTTCTTTTGCAACTGTGACTCTTGTGTGGAAACTTTCCTCTATCTTGAAAAGGCTAAGTTATTGCAAGCTCATAATTCCCCCCCTAGCATGTTGTGAATTAGTTTTGGGACTTTAACTAACAATCCCACAGAAGCAAATTGCCATTTGATTGGTATGTTGTTCACAACAGGAAAAATCTTGAACCAGTTTAGGTCAGATCAAAATTCTTTTTGGTTTTATTGACAGAAAAATGTGTTTTTATATATCAAAAAACATTAATATATGAATTTTGATAGCTATTTACATTACCATTGGATATATATATATATATATCCACACATATATATCCACACACATATATATATCCACACATTGATATATATATATATATATATATATCCACAAATTGGAGATATATATATATATTAAGACCAACCAAGTGGGATACATAACTAAATGTGTGAGCTTTTGAGTTTATTAGAATCCTTCTATCGGCTGCTGGATGTTATAATTTTTTTTAAATGCATCTAAAAAATAAAAAATTCCTTGTGGAGGTGATGGTGAATTAGGATCACTACTTTGAATGATGATGGCTTCCAGTTACAATCAGTTTCCTTCTGGACAAGAGGCAATAAATAATTAAATTCTACAGACTTTGACAAATTCTACCTACCACCTCTAATTACTGTCTAAACCAGAGAGATTTAAATCTCCCTTTTTAGAAGAGAGCACAGAAAACATTTCTACCTGGATCATGGCTATATTATGCTAATTCTGAGTGTGTAAACTTACCAACAAAGACAAGATGTGATGTGGGATGGGGGAATCAGGAGCAAAAATATTATAGAGGAGAAAATACCAATTAAACTGGAATTATTTAGGGTTAGGTGCTAGGTGAAAATGAGAGTTGCTATATTGGATATCAAGTGGTGTTCTCTGGCAAAACAAAATATACCTTAAATTTGAGGTAGAAAGCCAACATCTGGAAAAATAAAGAGGCAGTGGGACTAGGATTTCCAAGTCCTCAACTCCACTTCATGTAGCCAATACCTACATGGCTACAGGAGCAGAGCAGAAAGAAAAGTCAGTTGTGGACATACTTCTATATCTTGTTCCCTAATTCCTCTATATTGGAACTAAGTCCTCTGTAAAGTTTATTTTATGATGAGAGGAAGCAGTGAATTTTCTATCATCTTACTCACTCTAGAGCTTGTCTTTACCCATAGCCACCATTTAGCTTTAGTGCGGGAAGATTTAGTTTAGCTTAGAAGAGCACAGGCTTGCCGCACAAGATACCAAAGACTTTATCCCTAACTTGCGCCTTTTCGGAAAAACTGTACTTTTATGCTATAACCAACTGAGTTTCTATGCAACCAAGAGTATTTCTATGCCATAACCACCGAAAACTCCAGCGAGTCTCTGGAAGAGACCTAGTGAGTCTCTGGAAAAACCTAGGCCCCTTCCGCACGGAGGCGGAATGGGTTGGCTCCAGCGTAACTCACGCTCTAATCTCGACAACTCTGGTCCCGGAATCAGCTTGGATGACTGCGCAGAGTTGCCACAGTTGTTCCTGGAAGTGATTTTGAGCCAGTCCCGCGAGCCCTCTGGCACGTAGCCGAGGCCAGGGGACACGCCTCCTGCCCTGCGCGGCTGCTCCAGGATCGTAGGGCAAGTGAGGCGTGTCTCCAGGCGCCTTTGGCGACAAGGCGATGGGCCGCTGGACTGGTAAGTCACCCGGGGGGGGGGGGAAGGGGCTTCTGCTGCTGCAGTTCGTGACCGCAGTGGCTCCAAGCCGCTGCGTTCCTGAAAATCTATGCTGGGGAAGCGTAATTTGGGGAACGCCAGCCCACGCCGGTCAGAGCGGTGGTGAGGGCGAAGCTGCGCTGCAGCCGCGCCTTCCTGTGCAAAATGGCGGCCTGGGGACGGCAAGCTTTTGCTGGTCCTCCAGGCCGCCAGCATATTCACCAAAAGTATGAAAGGGCCCTTAGTGAGTTCCCTGGAAGAGACCACCTCATGGTCTCTCTTCCAGGCAACTGTCCATCTTATTGTGTGTGCAAAGTGGTGTCACATCACTGCTGACATGGTGACTCTAGTAAGGTTTTTTCAAGGCAAGTGAGAAGCATAGGCTTTGGTTAGCCAACGTTTCTTTTCTGCAGTCTTCCTTGATGGTCTCCCTTCCAAGTCCTGTAGCCCTGCTTAGCTGCCGCTAAGATCTTTGGAGCAAACTGAAGCTAGGCCATATCACCGGTATCCTCCATCTATCTTAATTAAATCCAGTATTTTATTTATAAAAAAGGCTTGAAGGCTGTGCCAATACTTTTATATAGCTGCAGGCAATACTTCATCTATAAAATAAGGCCTATAAAATAAAAGGGACAGGACTCTTCATTGCAAAGTGTTTAGAGTGTTACACTCAGTTCTTAGGCAGACTGAAGTTCAAATCTGCACTCTGCCTTTAAAACTTGCTTGAGTCAGTCATTCCTAGCCTAGCCTGCTAGGGATGCTTTGGATGTACAACAATGATAACTGTATGGCTATAGCTTGGCTACAGTGAACTCTTTTACTCTGGAATGTTGTGCATAGCAACCAACAAAGGCTCCTTTTTGAATAATATATGTTGACATTTTGTCCTTCTTGTGACAGGACAAGAAGGACATGCCATGGCAGAGTCTGCAACTGCGCCCATTAACTTCTATACCTCTGGTGCTTGGATTTGCGGGTTTCAAGGTGGGCTTTTTGATTTTTGTTTTTTGTTTTACCAATGAAGACGGTATGGCTTTAAAATTTTAAAGCAGAAGAGTGTAAGTTGTTCACCTAGTTTTTAAAAAAATTGGACTCCAGTAGATCCCTTGGTATAATGACACTGTATCTATATGGGTGTGCTTGATTCCTAAAAATGATGGAAATGAACATCTTTGACACCATGGCTACTGAGCTGTTTAATCCCATGCTGTGGCAGTTCATGTGAAAAAGCAAAAGGTACGATCTACATGAACTGACACAGTACAAAGCAATTCGCAGCCTATAATAAATTCGGTTCCTCCCCCTCTCCGAGAGATTAGGTAAATGTGTCATTACATTATTATGCCTAGAGTTCTCATTGTCACAGTTGTTTTGTTAGCAGCATACCGTTCTTTCATGCCTAAAAATCCCATCGAGGTAATAATTTTGTCTTGGCTTAATTTAAATGGGTGCTACTTTCATTTCGTCCAAGTGAAGCCCCTGTTTTCTGTGAGTTAAGCATTTATTTCTTTTTTTTTTCAAGCCTAGGGTGAATCCTTTCCATTTAGGAACAGGGCTTCTATGAGAAGCTTCTATATACTTATGATGGGATAAGTAACCCCCAGCTCTCCAACAAATTGGAAAGTGATGCTTTAGGTGTTATGAAGCATCATGAGAGGTCTTGGTGTTCATCTTAGGAACAAAGAATTGAATCCTGAACATGCACACTATATTTCATTCCTGCTGTTTCCAGTGTCTAAGGGACTTATTATGCATAATGTGTACCAAGTGAATACTCTAACTACTGTTTTGAGGATTTTGCACCAGTGGCATGTATCCTTCCAATGGCTTAGTACTTCTATCTGTGGGAGCGAGGGCAATAAATTCTGCAGATTTTCTCTTCCAGGGCAGACTCCTCACTTCCTCCCCTATTGTGTTCATGAGGGTCTGCTGACCACCAGGAGTGCAGTTTCAAAGGGCTCAGTAGGCTGTTGCAGAATGGAGAAGCAGGAAAGTCCTGCTGTACAAAGTCTGCAGATGGTTGGATACGTGCCAGTATGCACACCTGAATACCTTCCAGGGAAGAGGCATGTAAATGGGTTTCCTTCACTGCTTCTACCAAACAGATACAGTTTTAGCCATACAAGCTAAAGGTAGGGAAATTCAAAGGACTGGAGCTATTCTGCTATGTTCAGTCCAATTGATCACAAGTTACCGTGATTGCCAGTACAATTTGTGTACATGTACACTTGATTTTTTTTCTTTGTTCATGTGTTGCGCAATTCTAATGCTGTAGCCAATGAATATACAGTTGAATCTGTGATTCATACCTTACAGATACTGCTCTACAGCTTCATTTGTAAAGAGAATGTGTATTGGATCTTTCTTACAAACTGTTATAATCATATACATACAGACTGTACATGTGCTCAGTGTAATGTACAAACAAGGCTATAGTGGAAAGGAGTCACTAGACCCAATCCCTGAAATAAGATCAATCTTTTGTTATAGTAAGCATCAGCATTGTTGCACGGACTAAACTGTACTTCCATGGACTTCAGCGAGTATTTGAAATACGGATAAATCAATGTTCGCTGTTTAGTTTCTTTTTATATCTGTCACTTTTTGTCCTATGGCTTTAGCTCCTCACCTTTATTGCTGGCTTAGTAGATTCCTAGTAGATTTTGCCTGCATTTCGTATGGTTTTTTTTTAAAAAAATATGAAATTTGTGTGGTATATATGTGTGTAGTAGATTCCTAGTAGATTGTGCCTGCATTTTGTGTTTTTTAAAAAAATATGAAATTTATGTGGTATATATGTGTGTAGTAGATTCCTGGTAGATTCCTAGTAGATTATGCCTGTATTTCGTGTGGTTTTTTTAAAAAATATGAAATTTATGTGGTATATATGTGTGTAGCGGATTCCTAGTAGATTCCTAGTAGATTGTGCCTGCATTTTGTATGTTTTTTAAAAAATATGAAATTTATGTGGTATATGTGTGTGTGCGTGCGTGTGCACATGTGCATGCATGCACACACATATGTGTATACCATTTAAAAATATTTTTAAACTTTTATTTAATTCAAATAAAATACAAACAATAATTTAAAACACAAATATAAAACAAGTTTAATTCAATCACAAGAAAATTATGTATAATAATACATATACATTAAAATCTCTATGGCGTTTTCCACATGCCACAATTACACCGGGGTAGAACCGGAATCATACATATCGGATTGATTTTATCCCGGTTTCTCTCTTTTCATGGCTGTGCGTTTTCATGAAGGAATCGACTGGGATGAAGTACTCCGGTTTGTTTTGCATGAGGCTGGGACTTCTGTATCCACATTGCAAGTGTTCCACATTCTGATTGACTGTTGTTTTTGAGCAGCAACTGCAAGCTGAAATCTGCAAGCCTGTTATGCCTGGTGTTCCGCATTCTGATTGGCTGCTGTTTTTGAGTGGCAGCTTCAAGAGCATCTCTCAAGACTATAAGCACACTGTAATCTCCAGATTCTAATCTGGAGAACCGGGTTTGATTCCCCACTCCTCCACCTGAGTGGCAGAGGCTTGTCTGGTGAACCAGATGTTTTTCCCCACTCCTACATTCCTGCTGGGTGACCTTGGGCTTGTCACAGTTCTTTGGAACTCTCTCAGCCCCACCTACCTCACAAGGTGTCTGTTGTGGGGAGAGGAAGGGAAAGGAGCTTGTAAGCCACCTTGAGTTCCCTTACAGGAGAGAAAGTTGGGGTATAAATCCAAACTTTTCTTCTTCCTTCTCTTGTCTGCAAACGGCAGCATTGGTAGCCGAGTTGTTGTTTTTGAGTGGCAGCTTGAATGAACATCAGGTGGGGAGATCAGGCGGCTGGGTGGGAAAAATAAACCAGATATGCTCCTGATTGTTTTTTGCACAGTAGCAGGCTCTAGCAGGTGCACCCCGGGATTTTTAAAAAGAATCTCCAATTTGGCAATTTTTGAAAGTCCTGAGATAAGGGAAATATTACGGGGCAGCACCGGAGCAGACCTGATTTAGGACCGCGAACTATGCAAAAATCTTGCACAAACCAGGATATTTCATTTGCCATCCCAGGATATTTGGACTGTGCAGAAAACACCTATTTTTGTTATTCTTATCACTTATATTTCTTCTCTTTTATCACTTATTCTTTCCTTATTATTTTAATGAGCTTCTCCATCAGCCTTTATGCTTAATTCTTTTTTGACTAACAAGTTTTCTTCTTTCCGTAATAGAGTCTAATTAGTTCTTCATTTAATATTTGACCAGTGAGATATTCACGTCATTCGCCTCAGAGATGTATTTAGTCCACAGTTCCTAGTTAAGTCTAGAAGTAATGATCTTATTTGGTGTGCCAATCTGTCCATTACATATACCATTCATACTAGGATGTGGCTCTCCTGGCAGCATCATTTGTCTCTTTCAATGGAGACCCAAGTGGCCCTTGTAACCCGGGTTGCGTTTTTCCATCTTCATCAGGCCCTACGACTGGCCCCCTTCCTCTCCCAGGTGGATCTGGCCGCCGTGATCCATGCAATGGTCACCTCCAGATTAGACTATTGCAACTCGCTCTACGCGGGCCTTCCCTTGTGTCCGATTCAGAAATTGAAACTGGTCCAGCATGCGGCGGCTCACTTGCTTACGGGTGGTGCCATCAGAGATCATATTTTACCTGTGCTGCACTGCCTGCACTGGCTCCCGGTTGAGTTCCAAATCGTTTTCAAGGTATTGGTCTTAACCTTCAAGGCCTTACACGGTCTGGGACCCTCGTACCTGCAGGACCGTCTGGCCCCATATGTCCCATCTCAGCCTCTGCGTTCGGCAGAGGCCAATTTGCTGGTGGTTCCTGGCCCCTCCATGATGCGGCTGGCCTCCACCCGGGCCAGGGCCTTTACAGCCCTGGCCCCTGCCTGGTGGAATGCTCTCCCTCCAGCTGTCCAAGCCCTGCGGGACCTTAATGAGTTTCACAGGGCCTGTAAGACCGAGCTATTCCGCCGGGCTTTTGGGGAGGCCAGCTGCTGATGCCCCCCTTTTTTTCTAACAACTGGGGCCCTGCTGTTTCCCTCTTAGAGGAGTTTTAATTGTTGGACACCATCTGTTGCTGCTGCTGTTGTTTTTGAAATGTTTTATAGTTGAACGCTGTATTTTAATGTACACCATTACTTATTGTATGGTGTTTGCTATTTATTTACTTACCTAACCCTGAGCCCTCTGGGGGAGGGCGGTATATAAGTTTAAAAATAAACAAACAAACAAACAAACAAACAAACAAACAAATAAATAAATAAATAAATAAATAAATATAATTTGCATATAATTTATAGGAAGAATATTTGGTACAAGCAAAAAAGAAAAAGGCAAAAGCACTTTTCAGGTTGAAAAGGCAGGGATGAGAAATTCAGAATCCTTCAAAGTGACATCTGAGGCTGTATTAAAAAAGCAAAATCATAAATACTAGCCAGGCATTTCCGTAAAAAATCTAGTCTTGCTTTTCAGAACAGTCTGTGATGGATTTTACAAACAGCAGAAGTGGAGGTTATTTTGTTAGACATTTGAAACCAGTGCTTATATCTGGTTCTGACTTGCCATTTCCAAGTTCAAGAGCAGTTGCAGAAACACTGACTCCAATTCCCACAGGGTTTCAGAAGTGATAAAAATCTTAACCTAAAAGAGGGAGAACTCCTCATCATTTTTCTTTACTGTATCTTCACTATACTTCACTATACCTTTTTACTATACTATACCTTTCTTTGCCATACTTTCAGTGTTGAAGACACACAGAAATTTCACTACATTTGAGTCTTCCTCAACCTGTTTGCCTTATTCATTTGTTAACATCGGTCAACTCCCATGACCCTTTTCTTTTGACCCTTTTCTTTTGAGTAATCCCTGAAGTAGCTTTTGTTTTTATGCCACATCTTTCTTTCCAAACATTCCAAAACGTATTCTCTCTCCATGCATCACAGTGCCTTTTTGTGTCATTGTGAAACACTCCTTTTACTCTTGAACGTGCCAAATCTTTTAATAGATTTTCCTCTTTTCCTTGACACTGTCCTCCTTTTGTGTCTGGATAGAAGTTTCTGAGACCAAGACACAAAAATGCTAGATATTGGCTTCTTTCATAAAAAATTCTATAAAACAGGTATTGTAAGTAGGGCACTGGTATTTCTTGGTTTAACATCTGTTTGAGGTTGCAAGCTTGATTCAGCTCTGCTTGAGCCAGCATGGTGTAGTGGTTAAGAGTGGTGAACTCTAATCTGGAGAACTAAGTTTGATTCCCCTCTCCTTCACATGAACAGCAGACTTTTATCTGGTGAACTGGATTTGTTTCCCCGCTGCTTCACATGAAACTAGCTAGATGACCTTGGGCTTGTCACAGTTCTTCAGAACTCACTCAATCCTACCTACCTCAGAAAGTGTCTGTTGTGGTCATAGGAAGGAAAAGGAGTTTGTAAGCAACCGTGATTCTCTTTACAGGAGAGAAAGGTTGGGTATAAATTCAAACCTTCTTCTTGTTCTAATAAGAATTTATAGCATTTTTGGTGTTTAAGTACATTAAGTATATTATCACAAAATGGCTAATATTATTACCTTCCCTCTAGTAGATGCGGGAGAGGTAGTTTAGAACTGATCAAATGGCTCAATTGAGTCAGCAAGTAAGTTCATGGCTGATATGTGAACAGCAATCCCCTTGGCCCCCACTTTAGGCCCCAGTGTAGTGCCTTAAACTTCCCAGCAAGTATCCTGGAAGTGCTACATTATAGTCGCATAGACTGCTGCACGCTGTAAAAGCATTAACATTTTTATTTTTCATCTGTCCCCCAACCAAATCTCATTTATTTAAGAAAAAATACAGACAGAAGAATGCTATGAGTTGATCTGAGGTGGCACTCTGATTCATGGTGAGCCCCTCAAGTTTGAGTATCCCAGTTCATGTAAGGAATGTTAAAGAGAAATACCATCATCTTGAATAAAGGTAGTTGGTATTGTTGTACTAAAATGGGAGGTAAGATGCTCCCACTGACTTGTAATTATCAGATGAACTGCCATATCTTGAACCAGTGGAAGCTTCCAAGTTTTCAAGGACAGCCCTATGTTTTTGAAGCTGCAGTGGATGGTCAGTTCTGCACATTCCAGGAATTAGCATTATAAAGCCTATATATTGGGTGGGGGCAGAGGGGGGTATGTGCACTTTTGGCAGGAAGGCTGTAGTCAAAACAGTAGATTTTGAACATTCCCATGAGTTATTGGGAACCTCACTAGTCTAAACACTGATTTAAAACTTATTTCTATTACGAAATTCTGCTTGTCTTGCTGTAATTAGGGATATCAGCATTCTTATTTTAATAGGAGACCTCTCAACCTCTGTCTTTGTTGCCCTTGCTTTGGCAAGGAATGATTGGGGACGGGGCGAGTTGGTTGCTGGAAAGCTACCATTGCAACAGTGGAGCAATGTCACTTCTGGTGAAAACTGGAAGTTTCATCATTTTTTCCAGGTAACAATCTAGGATTCAGACAAAACTGTATGGTTTCTCCATAGATTTCTGTTCAAATACTAGTGGATCATGTTGGCATCATATTGGAAAATGTGACATCACTTCGAGGTATTCAACACAAATGACATCATGTCCTTCTTCCTTTTGACAGCTCTAGCTATGACACAGCAACACTACACCCCTGCACCATGATACCTCTTCAATTCTGCATCAAACCCTGAGATTTAAGTGTATTTAAACATCATCAGAAACATATAAAGAAAAAAGCTCTAAAAGAAATTAGAACCAATCTTGTTATCTAATAAGATAACATTTGGAATAACAAGGTAACAGCGATACACAGCAGAATCAAAATAGCTTCTGATAATATTTCAGTTTTCAGTCGGTTGGATGGAAAATAAATTATAAGGTAATAAATTATGCATGTCTTGGAGACTGCTCACTAAATGTCTTTTGACTCTAAATGCTGGGTATTAGGTTTGGAAGTAAATGTGATTTATGGCTGTGTTGCTGATACACAGTCAGGGACCAAACCGCCAGGCCCTGCCGTCTCTTCTCCAGTCAAAGCTGACTCTTTGAAGTCCAGAGTAGTTCTTGCCCACAGTTTTCCCTTTCCTCACACAAAAAAAGATACCTCTGCATTTCAAGTGGCCACAGTATTGCCCTTCAGTGTGCACAGCACAGTGACTGAGTTGTGTTCTGCTAGGAAGTCACAGCCAATGGAAAATGCTGTGGCTTCCTTGCTAAGTGCCTGTGTGCACTATGACCCCATTCAACCAGTAAGCCAAGAACATACATCAGTTCTTTTGTGCCAAGCTGCTCCTTTGGGACCTAATTCACAGAGGGCACACTATGGAGATGTGAGAGTAATACTTGGAGGCACTCCTGTAATTTACCAGAAACAATTGATAAGCAAACGTAGATTCTGCAGAAGGTTCTGTAGAAAGCAGAGGAGAAGAGAGCATTGTGATAAACTATTTTTATCCCATTTTATTAAATGGGACTTACTCCCAGGAAAGTGTTCTTAGGAGCCTTTACTGAAAAAACCACCAGAGGAGTAGTTTTTTTGATGCTACCCCAAATACTTTCCCCTAACTTATCAAAAACCCCACCAATATCAGAACTCACCAAAATTTTCCAGTCTTCCCCCGCTGCTGTTTGAGAAATTCCTGGAAATTTGGGGGCAGTGCCCACGTAAGGATCAAATCAGGAGGGTGGGGGAAAGCTGCCCTGGAAATGGGAAGAAAGACGGTGGTGGCACAGCATCAACATCCCTGCTGGATTGTGGGCTGCTGCTCACCTGAGCACGTGAGGTAGGGTGATGGCACCCTTCTCCCAGCTGCCTGCACTGTTGGGAAAAAGCACCATGAGGCACATGCTCACCTTGTGGCCTAGAGACTGAGTTGAGCTATAGCTGGGCCCCCCAGTGCACTCAGTTCATTGCCAGCCCTGCTGTTTCCTTCTTCACTTAAGAGTCCAACTTCCTACTGATTCCTATAATGACTAGCTGCCACATTAGAGATCAAGCCTGAGGCCAGGGAAAGAGGAGATCCAGGTGCCTGGAGGAAGGAGGGAAGAAGAGGCCAGCATCCTGTCTCACACAGTGGCCCAGCATGTCCTTTGAAAGTCCAACAAAAGGGCACACAGGTTGAGCATAGACCTTGTGTCTATTTTCTTTATTTAAGTAGAGGGTTCCTTTCATAGGAGTTTAAATTTACCCCACCATAGTGGATTCTCTGCCACCTTTCCATCTTACTAGAATGCAGATGGCTTGAGCTTGCAACAGCTCTTGTTTTAGGAGAGCCCAACCTTTGCTTGCTTGTCTCCCTTCCAGCATTCTTGCTGTGGAATGATTCTTACCATGCCTATAAGTTCATTACAGTCTGTCTTCCTAACTTTCTTATATTCATTTTAGCCATTTTTGCACCTCCTTTCCATCCAATTTAGGGTTTCCCATGCAGCAAACATTAAATTGGGGAAGGGAATGGCAAACCATTCAGTAAACATGGTGTGTCTTGTAAACACTGTGATGTGGCATCACCTCATGGATCAGTAATGACCCAAGTGCTGGCACAGGGGACTACCTTTACTTTACCTTTTCAGATGAAACAGGACTAAAGTGATATGACCCTTGTACCTTTGCTGTCTCCTAGTTTAGGGTGCTCAGGGGTGTCAGATGTTGGGGGGTGCAATTTCTGTGCTTGCCCTGGGTACCATTTTCTGTGGATATGCCCCTAACAACAATTGCAGTAAGAACATACACTCCTTCCTTCCTTCCTTCCTTCCTTCCTTCCTTCCTTCCTTCCTTC
>NC_059425.1:51567656-51667532 GCF_021028975.2 Sphaerodactylus townsendi | reverse complement strand
AGCCCCTGTCAGCATGGCCAATTGGCCATGCTGGTAGGGGCTGATGGGAATTGTAGTTCCTGAACATCTGGAGAACCGCAGGTTCCCTACCCCTGGACTAGTCCAAAGGTATTCTACAGGTTTATATGGCACAGTGGGGATTCAAACATGGATCACAGATCCTAGTCCAACACCCTAACCACAACACTACGGTGAGACTTCACATGAATTTCATATAAATTGTATGGTTTTCCATTTCCTCCCATCTCCATCGATGACTTTATACTACCAAAGCTGTCTTCTGTAACTATTGGGAATGTATTTATTTCGCTTATTTATAGCTTATCTTTCTCAGCATATCTCAAGATGGATCACAGAGTACAAAAAGAGGGGGGAAATGTAATCATATGTGATGAACAGCTGCATGCCAAGGAATTGTCCCAGTCATCGAATCCCTTGATTGATAGGGAGGGTGAATAGAATTCTGAGGGTGAAAATTTGAGAATTCTGTCAGTTGTGAACTCACAGTTGATTTGGAGAGGGGTTAACAGACAGTGCTTGGAGACAGTGATGCAAGCTGTCTGATGGAGGATTCTCATCTGGAGTGAAAAGGGAC
This sequence comes from Sphaerodactylus townsendi, assembly GCF_021028975.2. Taxonomy (NCBI): domain Eukaryota; kingdom Metazoa; phylum Chordata; class Lepidosauria; order Squamata; family Sphaerodactylidae; genus Sphaerodactylus; species Sphaerodactylus townsendi. The sequence continues at coordinate 51,666,937 of NC_059425.1, read as the reverse complement.
ATAAGAACATAAGAACATAAGAACAAGCCAGCTGGATCAGACCAAAGTCCATCTAGTCCAGCTCTCTGCTACTCGCAGTGGCCCACCAGGTGCCTTTGGATGTGAACGCAATGGCCTTCTGCAGCTGTTGCTCCCGATCACCTGGTCTGTTAAGGCATTTGCAATCTCAGATCAAGGAGGATCAAGATTGGTAGCCATAAATCGACTTCTCCTCCATAAATCTGTCCAAGCCCCTTTTAAAGCTATCCAGGTTAGTGGCCATCACCACCTCCTGTGGCAGCATATTCCAAACACCAATCACACGTTGCGTGAAGAAGTGTTTCCTTTTATTAGTTCTAATTCTTCCCCCCAGCATTTTCAATGTATGCCCCCTGGTTCTAGTATTGTGAGAAAGAGAGAAAAATGTCTCTCTGTCAACATTTTCTACCCCATGCATAATTTTATAGACTTCAATCATATCCCCCCTCAGCCGCCTCCTCTCCAAACTAAAGAGTCCCAAACGCTGCAGCCTCTCCTCATAGGGAAGGTGCTCCAGTCCCTCAATCATCCTCGTTGCCCTTCTCTGCACTTTTTCTATCTCCTCAATATCCTTTTTGAGATGCGGCGACCAGAACTGGACACAGTACTCCAAGTGCGGTCGCACCACTGCTTTATATAAGGGCATGACAATCTTTGCAGTTTTATTATCAATTCCTTTTCTAATGATCCCCAGCATAGAGTTTGCCTTTTTTACAGCTGCCATGCATTGAGTTGACATTCCCATGGAACTATCAACTAAGATGCCTAAATCCCTTTCCTGGTCTGTGACTGATAGCACTGACCCCTGTAGTGTGTATGTGAAGTTTGGATTTTTTGCCCCTATGTGCATCACTTTACATTTTGCTACATAAGAACTTTACACTTTAAGAACTTTACACTTTACACTTTACATTTTGAACATAAGAACTAGCCTGCTGGATCAGACCAGAGTCCATCTAGTCCAGCACGCTGCTACTCGCAGTGGCCCACCAGGTGCCTTTGGGAGCTCATATGCAGGATGTGAAAGCAATGGCCTTCTGCTGCTGTTGCTCCTGAGCACCTGGTCTGCTAAGGCATTTGCAATCTGATGGACACTTTGGGTTTTGGATCAGGAAGAATCCATAAGCAGTTATCTAAGGATTTAGTTTTAAGATTGATAGAGTGATCCCTAACAGTTTAATGGGAAATAGCTCTGTTGAAAGGAGTGTTCCTAGGCCAGTTTAAAGGAGAAATTGGGGATGTATTAAAATGTTCCTAACTCCTCCAGAAAAAGAAGCTTAACTTTAAGAAACAAATCAGTAACTGCCAAAAGAAATCACTCTCAGTAGAAAATAAACGTTTAAACAGTAGTATGTGAACCACTTTGAAACATTTGGAATTGCAATATATCACTTGAACAGAACCATCTCAAATGTGTTTGTCTTTCTGGATCATGGCCAGGCTTGTGCTTTTCAGATCTGCCCTACTGGTTTTGATGCTTGGACTTCTGAATACTTGAATACCTCTAGACTATGTTTTGACTACACTAGCTATCGCTTGCCTCAAGTGCCTACCTGAACCCAAGCAAAAGCATACTTCCCAGTCTGATATAGTATAAGCAGTGCAGAATGTGGGATTAGAAAGATACAAGGCAATGCAATACCCACCCCCTACTTCCATATGAAGGCACTCATCTGGACTGCAGATCTAATTCCATTTACAGGTGTAGCCTCCTGAACTTTCCTGCTTTGTACATTTTTGAAGAATGACAGGCAGGCAGGCTCATATTATAAAGAAGTAAAATTACACTTCCAGCCCCTCCTCTCCCAAATACAATTGTTAGCCACTGTTGGCTTACAGCTATAGTGCTGGACTTGTGACAGATACAGTTTAGACCAGGAATCCCCAACTTTTTGAGCTTCTGGGCACAATGGGGATTCTGACACATCATGGTAGGCTAGGCAACAAAATTACTGCCAGGAAATGACTGCCACAGGAGGAAGAGCCAATCACAAAATTATTGCCACAACTTAAGTTCCATAACCCATTATACAACCTTGTGCTGTGGTGGCAGCTGCTGCCAAAGCAACTTTTAAAAAATAATCTGCACAGCCAATCAAATCTCCAAAGTCAGTAAGAAAGGAACCCTACCTGGCCCCACCAGCTTCCTATAAACTCTTGGCAGGTGACAGAAAAGGTGTTGGTGGGAGCCATGGTACCTATGGACATCATGTTGGGGGCCCCTGGTACAGCCTGAAATTCAGCTACAGAGCATGCTGCTGTTCCCATGTGAAATATGAATCATAATGACAGCCTGTCAAGCCATTCTCAGTCTAGAGCCAAGGGTGCACGTTGGCGCATAGGGATGACTGCACAGTTAAAATTAATAAGAACATAAGAATATAAGAACTAGCCTGCTGGATCAGACCAGAGTCCATCTAGTCCAGCACTCTGCTACTCGCAGTGGCCCACCAGGTGCCTTTGGGAGCTCACATGCAGGATGTGAAAGCAGTGGCCTTCTGCTGCTGCTGAAGTCATTCTAAATGGTGGGGCTTCATGGAACTACAATCTCCAGTGACTCCATAGGAGAAGACAATGATGTATTATGTTCACTATATGGGAGATAGTGGAGGCAGAGACTTGTGCTGTGGAGGGTGCAATCATGATTCATGGTATAATGAAGCAAGTATTGACATGACCTGGAAGTGTGTTGGGTCTCGATCCTTGAATCAATAAACGGACTCTGGATTGTTGATCAGTAGTGTTTATTGGAAGGCAACAAAGCACCCAGCTTGCAAGAAGCCAGTTCTGGTGAACCTGACTTTTGCTACCCTCTTTATTCAGAAATAATTCCCCCTCCCATTTTCCCAAAGAATGGGAGAAAGAGTTACTCTGGAGCTGAGGCGCCCCAAGTCACCTGGACTTCTGCCCCCAAGGAGCAATGGAAACATGCCGTTTCCTTTGAGAGAAGAGAATATCAGGGATAAGCCTAGTTATCTACAAAGACTGTGAAACCATCAAGGAAAGATCAAGGGAAGAATGGTAACATAAAGCAGGCTGAGTACATATATCTTGTAACTGTTTCATTGACAGGAATGCATCTCAATCTCCCAGATACAGTCACCGTCCATATTTCATGTTGCCTTCAAATTGAGTTAGGAATGCACTTCAATCAACTAGGTGCCATCCTGACAAAGTGATAGCATTGTGCCATGGGCATTTGTCACCCAGTGTGATGATGTCACTTCTGGACCATGACTGCATTTGCATCATGATGCTGGGGATGCCAACAAAACCTAATGTTCAGCTGTATATTTATCTCCCACTTATGTAGCAATGACCTATCATTGTGTGTGGTCAGTAGAACAATGTAACTATACACACTGCCATGTGAATGCAGCCCACATCAATTCAGCCCAAATTCATACTAAAATGACCTGAGCATAACACAGCTGTCTTCCTTCTGCTGCATATCAGACCTAGGAGCTTCGGTTAGTTTAGGCAAATGTGTGCAATCTGGACTATGACTCATAAGCAGAACAAAGAGATCATTGACAAAATGATAAAGCTCTTTGTGCAAGTTGGAAGGGAGTACTTAGACCTTGGATATAGTGGAATCATACAGGAGAATAATTAGCACTCTCAAGCAGTCACAGTGATTCAGCAGTAATATTTAACACTGGAATGCTCATATGGAGATACAAATATTACAAATGATCCCAGTCACTGTATGATGACTATCACTCAAGAAACAGAAGTGAGTCCAAAGAGGTAAAGGAAAAGAGTGATGATATCTACCAATCCATGCAGGTCTGGCAAAGAGTCCAAATTTTTAGGCAGGCAATAATTCAAAAGGTAAAAAAGAAGGGAAAGCACAGCAAGAAACATGATAGGGTGTTGAGCTGGAAACCTTGCTGCTCTCAAGACAGAGGTAGTCCTGGGCAGATTCCAACAAGCAAAAGCAAACTGGGACACATTCTTCTGACTCCAGTTATAAGGCCATAGGCTTGTTGAGCTCTGGAACAAAATATTATTTTCAATCTTAACTGGGAATAAGAGGATGGGGCCAGGTAATCCGAGCCCCTTGGTTTGCTGAAGGTGAAAGGAAGAATCCTGGGAAAAACTTTAAATAAGGAAAGAGAGTAGTGAAGAAGAGGTGTGGCTGGAAGCGATCCTAGTTATCATATGGAGTTAGTTTTTCATGGGAAATTCCATAATCCAAATTAAATTACCCTGGACTAAGACAATCTGTTAGTATGAAATAATAATACGTGCTTGAATTTTTTTTCTAAGGCCTGAATGCTAAGGCAGCTGATTGCTTTGTAGTAAAATACTGCTGATTAATTACTGTGGTCTCAGGGCTAGGGAAAGGGTTTGTTCCTCCCAAAGGCTTCTGTTATTGCTAGAGAGCAAGATACGAAGTGATGCTCGATCCTTCCATCTCTTTGTTGGTTCTCATCTTATTTATCAGAGAAGTTCATTTTCTAGGCTGAATGTGATGGGCAGAGAAGAGCTTGTCTTGATCACCAGGATGGAGGCGTGAGAGAGAAGCCAACAAAATAGAGGGGCATCTCTTTTTTTGTCAACACACCATTATAACTTTTACTGTCTCTGTTTAGAGATTGGTACGCTGCTTATTGAATTTTAAGGGTTTTTAATTTTTTTAAATTATTGATTATGGATGTAGTTGTTGTAAACTGCCTAGAGTCCTTCAGGGATGAGGGGGTCTTTGAAATCCAAATAAATAATAATAATAAATATTAATAAATACTGAAATAATTAGACCAAATTCATATAGGGTATGTCTCCAAATGGTTATCCCCAGAAATGCTAACTTGCATTTCCTCTTTAACATTTACATAGCTCTTTCAGTGTTCAAATGCTTCACATGAATCAACACAGCCATATTTACAACAGTCTTGTAAAGTAAGCCAATACCTTTATCCCCATATTACACACTCAAAGAAGTGGCTTACTAAAAGTCCCCTAGTAGGTGAATGTCTAGTTTGAACCAGCACCCTCCTGGTTCACAGCTCATTCTCATAGCAACTATACAACACCACCTCTCTTTGATACTGAAGTCTGAGTAAGAAAGTAGTACACATTTCCATATTTCCTCATTTGTCCCTTTTCCTCTTGGATTCCTTAAATTTTTACCCACCCCCCCAGCATATAACCTCCAGCCTGCAGTATCATGTGTTTTGCACCACAACCCCACAGTATTATTGAACACATAAGATCCAATATATCTGTTGAAACTAAGCAATTCTGGGTCTGGTCAGTACCTGAATGTGGACCTGCGGGGGAACCCCTCTCATCATGTATGCCACCTTGAGTTCCCTAAGTCTATAAATAATCCTCTAAAGGGAGAGAATAAGATCAAAAATCCTCTACTCCAGACTGTATTCACAATGCCTGTTATTGTGTCATGTCAATCCATCATGCCATTGAAAATTCAGCTAGGATTTTGCACCCCTGTAGCTGTTACTGCTGGGACCTCATGAAAAGTGAACAGTTCTGCTGTACCAACATATGCTGCCTCTCCAGGAATCTGCCCAATGTGGCTGGAGGTGTAAAAACATATGTACAATCAAATTGCAACCAATATGGTGACTATGTATTGTCGAAGGCTTTCGCGGCCGGAAACACTTGGGTGCTGTGTGGTTTCCGGGCTGTATGGCCGTGTTCTAGCAGCATTCTCTCCTGACGTTTCGCCTGCATCTGTGGCTGGCATCTTCAGAGGAGATCCTCTTGGGGGGGTGAAAAATATGAGCTCACAATAGTCAGCTATGTCAAATATGAACAGAAATGAGACAAATCTCTATTAGACAGGTAGAGATCAAAGATTTTGCTATTGTGATAATCAATTTACTCCCTCATGTTACTTCTCCATTTCTTTCCTCATAGCAGAGGTGCACAACTACTTTCAAGGTGATCCTACTCCTCACTTTCAGCTGGGCAGTCTTAGTGAGATTAAAAGTCTTGCAGATTTACTTTTATCTTTTATCTAGACACAGAGAAAAGCTGTAAATGGTCATATTGGTCCATGCAGAATTCAAAACCAAGAACAACATCCCTGTGATATCTTCTATTTAGACCAAACAGATTGACCCAAAATTTTGATTCCCCTTCAGGTACAAGAAACTTCTCACGCAGGTAGTATCTTGCCCGTGAAACATTGTTTTTGAAAGGGCATTTATTGTACAGTCTGTGCAACCTGAAGTACAGCAAAAAGAAAACAGGAGGCTGAAGTTTGACTTTGGGCTTTTAACTGGACAATTAGACAGCTTCATTAAAAGTGTCCCAACACATTCTAAGTTCTCCCCTTTCATCTCCCTAGCAAGGCCTCCCAGTCCAGGCTTCCCTTGGATTTTTAAACTGGGAACTTGTCTCATGGGCTCCATATGTTACTATTCCAGAGGCCTAGCAATGGTACATATTGATTCCTTTCTCAATGTGATTCTGAGTTTCTGAGTCCTGACCACTCATGGTCATTGGTTGCCATTCTCCAGTGGGGCCTAAAGTTCTCCCAGAATGGCAACTAGTCACCAGATTATACAGGTGGATTCTGCACAGCATAAGTATAATGAGTTGAAGTCATTATAAAGGAACCTGTTTTCTTTTTCCCATTTGTATGTGTACCCTTCACCCATTCAGGTAGCGACTGGAGCCCATGGAAACAATCTGGGTTGCTTTCGCACCTTTCCACTAAGGTGCTTCTCTTTTATTTAATTTCTTGCAACGCATGTGTAGCTGCGTAGACATATAGAAATGAACCCTGTAGCCATGCCAATTGTTCCACAATCCCACTGGCTGCACCTGCATAGCTGCACATGTGCAACACACAAAAGGAAAGAAAAAGGGACCTTTATGCAACAGCCAGGTAATAATGAACATGTTGTTGTAGATCTATATGATGATCATACTTGTTTCCATGGGAAGAAAATGGGCTTGGGGGTCATTGTACACTGTTGGGCCTTCAGGGAATCTGCCCACAGAATGGCTGGCAGTCAGGCAGATTCTCACTGACAGTAGACAGCGTGGAACCAAAAGTGAACAGATGGAAGGGAGAAAAATAAAGCATCCCCTACCTATTGTGTTTGCATGGGAGTGCCTCCAACTTGGGACTGTGCAAACATAAGAACATAAGAACTAGCCTGCTGGATCAGACCAGAGTCCATCTAGTCCAGCATTCTGCTACTCGCAGTGGCCCACCAGGTGCCTTTGGGAGCTCACATGCAGGAGGTGAAAGCAATGGCCTGCTGCTGCTTCTGCTCCTGAGCACCTGGTCTGCTAAGGCATTTGCAATCTGAGATCAAGGAGGATCAAGATTGGTAGCCATAGATTGACTTCTCCTCCATAAATCTGTCCAAGCCCCTTTTAAAGCTATCCAGGTTAGTGGCCATCACCACCTCCTGTGGCAGCATATTCCAAATACCAATCACACGTTGCGTGAAGAAGTGTTTCCTTTTATTAGTCCTAATTCTTCCCCCCAGCATTTTCAATGAATGCCCCCGGTTCTAGTATTGTGAGAAAGAGAGAAAAATTTCTCTCTGTCAACATTCTCTACCCCATGCATAATTTTATAGACTTCAATCATATCCCCCCTCAGACGTCTCCTCTCCAAACTAAAGAGTCCCAAACGCTGCAGCCTCTTCTCATAAGGAAGGTGCTCCAATGCTTCAATCATCCTCGTTGCCCTTCTCTGCACTTTTTCTATCTCAAAAGATTGCTGGTTTAGCGAGTTTCAAAAATTCCAGGTTGAGGGGAATAAAATGAGTCAAACTCATTTTGGGGAATGGGACCTGTGTGAAGTTCCCCCTCAAACCAATGGCTCATCAAAATCCCAAATTAATAACATCAGTAACAAAAATACATGTATATTTCAACTGGATATTTTTTGTGATCTGTGATCCATTTCACTCAGCTCATAAGCTAAAAATACTTTTTATATACTTTTTTCTACTACATACATAAGATCCTGGTGGAGTGAAGAGAAGATATAATTCTGCATTCATAGATCCATGTACATTAGACACATGCTGCACAGTGGTGGGATTCAGCAGGTTCGTTGTGAAATTATTTGAATCCCACTTTTGCACATGCACCCTCCATTTGAAAGGAATGTCCATAATGATACTCCTGCTGATCTCAAGGTTTGGATTAGTATGTGTGTTTGTGTGTAAAATAGCCCTAAACTAAAATTGCTTTCAAGGCAGTGCCATGTAGGTTTCTCACTTACCTGCCTTGGGCCACAAACTACATGCTACAGCCTCAATTTCCCGCCCCCAAGGAACAGAGGATAGTGGTGCTCTAGAAATTTTCACTAGTCTGTATAGTAAAGAGGGGACAGCCTATAGAACCAACCAGAAGTTGTGTCACACTTACTGTTTTTAAAATACCATTACAAATACTCAACAAAGGGCAACATGAAATACTACCCTTTAAAAGTTAAAGAGAATGGCTCCTGAGTTATTGGGAAAACTTCCCAGGACACTGCAAAAGCTATTTTTAAAAATAGGGGTACCAAATTTGCAGTGCAGTTGCTTGTGCATCTTCTTACAATAAACCCTAAATTTGGTGAAGATTGAGTTATGGGGTTCAATTTTATGGGACCCCACATTTTCTCCATTGTTTCCAATGGAGGATGAATGGGGCACCCCCTCTTTGGGAGCCCATAAAGTTAAATGCCCAAACCCAATCTTCACCAAACTTGAGAGTTCTCGTAAGGAAAGTCACCTATAGGTACAATGCCAATTTGGTAGGTCTACCTTAAAAAAACACTGTAAATATTTCCCATAGGGTTTAATAGACCCCCCCCCCAAAAAAAATTGGGGTATTCGAGAAAAGCCAGGAAAAAATTGGCATGGGGATTTAGTTTTTTTCAGATTTTCTGAAAATTCTGGCATTTATTAAACCTGAATCTAAACATATTAAAAAATTGTACAAACTATTAGTTGGAGTCTAATCTGCAGAATCTCCCACTCCTTCACATGCAGCCTTCTGGGTAACCTTGGGCCAGTCACAGTCCTCTCAGGACTCTCTCAGCCATACAGAGGCATACAGAGGCATATAGAGGCAAACCACCTGTGTATGTCTCTTGCCTTGAACACCCTGCAGGATCAGCCTTGATGGCACTTTCCACTACCACCATTCCCCATTAATATGTATGGGTGTGAAAACTGGACAATGAAAAAAGACAGACAGGAAGAAAGTTGATTCATTTGAAATGTATTGTTGGAGAAAGGTCAGATACCATGAGCTGCCAAAAAGACAAAGACACAGGTTCTAGATCAAATCAACCCTGAACTCTCCTAGAAGCTAAAATGATCAAACTGAGGCCATTGTACTTTGGTCACATTATGAGAAGACATGAGAAGACAATAACACTAGGAAAATTGAAGGCACCATGAAAGGAGGAAGGCCAAGCATGAGATGGACTGACTGAATCAAGAAAGCCACAGCCCTCAGTTTGCAAGACTCTGCAAAACTGCGCAATATGAGAAATTTTAGAGGTCTTTAATTCATGGGCAGCCCAATCCAAACCTGAAGGCAGCAGGACACGGCGCCAGTGCAGCACCAACCCGTTGCCTCCTGTAGGGTTTCATAAGAGTTCAGGGAGCTTGGAAAAGCCCCAAATCTCCTCTATCATACACTACCAAATGGGTGGCATACATTCAAGGGCTCTGCCCCAGGAATGCCCTGACCCACCCCTTCACATCCCCATGCTGGCATCCAAGCAGGAGGCCAGTACAGTCCCATCGTGGCCTAAACTTCTGAGTGTTGTGGTGGTGGGGCTCCAGGACATGCAGCTGTTGGTGCATCTGTCCTCTCTGTTAGGATAATTGCTCCCAAGGACGGCAAATGCACCAGCGAGAGATCGCGTAGTTCCCATGACCCCTTTGGATGGGGCTGCAGAAGCAACTAGATGGCACTTAACATATACACGTCCCTGTACATGATAAATCACTATCCCTGCTGTCTGTATTTTTGCCTTTTTGTGGAGTTTTTGATGATTAATGTGTATTAATGTGAGTTGCTAATATCGACACCTTCCAGATTGCATATCTCTTTCCAGTATCTAGAAGTTAAATCTCTGAATGTAGAGTTCATGCCTCATCTCTAGGATACAGGCAGAAACATCTGCATGAATATGAAAGCACCATGCAGGGCACATTCTGCCATTTTGCACGTGATAGCTGCCGAAGTATACTTTGGATTGTGATGTAATGCAGGAGGTTTACTGATCACTACAATGGAATGACTGTTTACTACTTTGTGCCTAGCTGAAGGTCTGTGAGGAAGGGATCTGTACTGCTTTACAAAGACCCTCTTGCACATGCAGAGCTATGAGCTACACGCAGAATGGAGGGGATGTGTTTTACGTTTTCAAACAAGGCATTTGTTTAGCAAGCAAATGAGAAATCCCACAATGGACTTTTGAAAAATGCCCAAGTGAAAAGAAGCACTTGCAAGGTTCCAGCTTTTTATTTCTCAAGCTGAGTAAAAACAATGTGTAAACACACACTCACTGTAAAACCAACTTTAAGATTTAGTGAAAAACATGTAATATTTATTTTGTATACCTCTGTTATTTTACAGCTGCCTAGACCTGGATAGCCCTAAACTAGCCTACAGCTAAACAAGGTCAGCCCTGGCAAGTATTTGGATATGAGACCTCCAAGGAATACCAGAATTATGATGCAGAAACAGGCAATGACAAACCCTCCTCTGAATGTATCTTGCCTTTAAACCCTACAGGGTCACCATAAGTCAGCTGTGACTTGACAGCAAAAAGAAAACTACTTTTCAGAGTAAAATAAAGATTATTTCAATCTGACATGACAATCTATATTAGGTTAGGTTAAGTTATAACTACCTTACAGAAATAAAAGTATTCCTGAGAATTCCCATTGCAGCCTCCAAACCTTTTAACCCAATATTTGGAAGATGGTTCAGTGGATCTTTCAAGGATAAGACTGATCTATGACAACTGTAGCTAATCTGATCTGAAGGGCTGTGTGTGTGCTAATATGGGAGAGCCCAGAGCAACCCATAGTTCTGAAAACTGGTATGTGATGAATGGACCTCCTATACAATACACCTAGTAACATATGCACATTTTAACATCTGCTTAACATTGAGACAATGCATTAGTCTTTGTTGCTTAGCCCAGAGGAATGATTCTGATGGTGGGAATTTCAGCCTCAAAAGCTGTATTCTTTAAGATGTGATGCAGACTGAGCCCATATCAAGAAAATGAGAGATGGCAGTGTTCTATCCATCTATCTGTCTTTCTATCTTTAGATAGATAGATGGACAGATGGACAGAAAGACATATAAAAGGGAAATCATGAGCTCATACTTCTGATAGAGCTGCAAAATTTAATGGACCCAGCAAGAAAATTTGGAACCAGGTAATTGATCATCACAACAACAGAGAAGTATATTTTTAATCGTTATCAATGCAAGGACTTACTCCAGTGCATAGTTCCATGGACACTAATCACAGCAGATACAAGTATTTGGAAACATGCAAATTCCTACATATTTTCAAATGTTTTAATTAATATTTGAATATTTTAGACTTCATCTTCATCTCTTCATTGCTATAATTTTGGTACATTTTAATTAAGAAATGTCGTAGATTGCCCATTGTCAAGTTCTAATTACCCCTGCATATTATTCATCAAATGCTCCAGGTTCAAAAACATTATTAGACGTGAGTTGACAAATGTTATCTAATATATGGGAAAATGTCAATTATTGCATCATATATGTAAAAGAACTCACACAGGTTTTTTGGCAAATCCTGCAATTTGTGGAAGCTTATCAATGATTCCTCAATGAGAAGATCAATAAAGACACAAGGAAGATTTCCCTGCAAAGGTGCCTTGTTACCATCAATGATCTTTATCTGCAACATGTAGCCACCAGATATTATCAAGTATAATTATCAAGTATAAACCCACTGGTCTGCATGGAGGTCAGGGGCATGGGGGCATGGCCCCATCCTGAACCCTGCCCTTTAGCAGACCCAGTCCGACTGTCTTTTCCAGTTATGGTGATCACTTCAATAACATATCCATGAGTCTTTCAGTCAGTGCCTTTTATTAGCATAAAACAACAACATAATGTAAAATAACTAAGTATAAACCAACAGCAATAGTCAAGTAAAACAATAACTATCGTTTTAAAATGATAGCCAAAAAAGAAGCAACTGTACAAGTAAAGTCAAAGGAATGATCCTGTAAAAGAAAACGTACAGACTATGTAGAACTTTGTATTTTATTTGACAGCAATAAAGGGTGAATTAAGCATGATTGTACATTTAAACCACATTCTTGAAGAATATGGGACAGGGAATCAAGTGAGCCACAATGACAATACCTTTGATGTTTTGGAATTTTTGGTATCTACCTGATGTCATAGCTGAAGGAATACTATTAAATCGGGCCAGCATAAAGGCCCGACGCTGTTCAACAGATAGAGTGGAAATGAGATAATTGGCTGGAACTCCATGCTTAGGGGAAATTCCCAAGGCTGGGGGTGAACAGGTTGCTATCTTGGTTGAATAAAAGAAATGTCTCTCATGATCTCTCAGCCTATTACTAATTTGGGTCAAAATAAACTTTTCATTACTGTTTTGTAACGTGATTAAGTCAATTCCAATATACCTAATTTTTTGAGTAATCACTTTAGACCATTGTGAGATATGGTTATCTTAAAAAAGATAATTACCTAATTTGCATATTTAGCAAAGGCTCATGGGTATGTGGTTGAAATGATCACCATAACTGGAAAAGATAGTCCAAGGCAGGAATGGGCCTGCTAAAAGAAGGACCTCCTTGCAGATTAGGGGGCAGGGCTCAGGGGTGGGGGCCTGCTTCCAAGCCTTGCCTCTGTGCAGGCAAGCCAGAGCTTTTGAAAGCCAGCTGACATGGGGGTGGCAACGTATACGGGGAGGCGCCTGGAGGAGGAGTTTTTATTTATTTATTTTATTTATTTATTGTTTAAACTTTTATACCGCCCCATCCCCGAAGGGCTCTGGGCGGTGTACAGTATGAATACAATATTAATACAAATAAATAACTAAAACCATTAAAACAGCGGTAACAACAATAAGAACAATAATAATAGTAGAGGCGTCCGACTAACCCCATTTTTTAAAAAATTCTCCCCGGAGGAGGAGGACAGGTCCCAAGATGACAGGCCCAGATGTAAAGGGCCCAACTGGGGGGGGGGGGGGCGCCATTCAGCGGCTGGTCCCTCCAAAGGCCCGGCGGAACAGCTCCGTCTTACAGGCCCTGCGGAACTCATTGAGTTGTCTCCGGATGCCATTTCCTACCCATACGCCTCTGCCAAGGTATGATCCTCTGTTATGACCATTAACGTTTATCTTAACTTGGAACTTGTATCAAAGTTGTGGGGGAGTTGAAGTGGCTGGGGAAGTTCAAAGGAAGGGAGCTCCTGAGGGCAGAGGCAGAGCTTCCACAAGTACATATAAGGGCAAATGTCCCAGGTGGGTGCCATTCGGTCACATGGGGAGGGGACAGAAAATGCCCCCCCATACTTCTTGCCTAGGCTGCCTGGCTTGTGCCAGTGGCATTCTGATCAGTGTCCCGGCTGCTGCTGCCAGAGGTGGAGGAGGCGTGGTGCAGTATACTGCACAGGTGCCAGCAGGAGGCTGGAGGCCAAGCAGCCTGCTCAGAGCAGGAAGTGGTACAGCCTTGGGCAGCAGCAGCAGCTTCTGCCACTGCCCCATTGAGCCTGGCTGTTGGCAGGTCAGTGGGTGCAGGTCAGGTCAGTGTCCCCCCTCCTGCACCCCCCACCCCAAAAGGCCAGCTGGGCCTGTGGGGGCCCCAGCAGAGGCCTTCCTGCACCCCCACCTGAAAAAGCCAGCTGGGCTCATGGGAGCTCAGACAAACGAATTCCTACCCCCCCCCCCCCGCCACCCCAAAAAGCCAAACTGGCCCATGGGGCCCCTGGCACAGGCCTTCTCACCACCCCCTGCTCCCAAACTTCCACTCTCCCCCACCACTAGCCCTCCCTTGGCACCCTCCCCCCACCCTAGCCATCTTCCCTCACCTTTAGCCACCCCTTGCCACCCTCTCCACCCTAGCATCCCTTCCCATCCTCCCCCACCTCAATACTCACCTTCAAACCCCCAGTATTCACCTTCCACTCCTCCCCAGTCCCTAGCCACAACTGCCAACCCTCCCAGCACCCCAAATCTCACCTTGCCACCCGCCCCACCCCAAGCCACACCTTGCCACCCTCCCCCACCTTAATAATCACTTCCCAATCCTCCCTCACCTCCAGTCACACCTTCCAACCCTTCAACACCCCAAGTTTCACCTTGCCATCCTCCCCCACCCAATACTCACCTTCCTACCCTCTCCCACCCTAATACTCACCTTCCAATCCTTCCCCCACCCCAGCCACACCTTCCAACCCTCCCCCACCTCAGACCTTACTTTACAACCCTGCCCCCACCCCAGGCTTCACTTTGCCACCCTGCCCCACCAGAACCTCACCTTTCCCACCCTAAGCCTCCCCTTTCAAGCCTCCCATCATCCCAAGTCACTCCATTCCATCCTCTTCCACCCCAAGCCATTCCTCTCCAACCTACCCCTATCCTCATCAAGATGAAAGGTGGAGGGAGCCGGAGAAAGCAGCTCCAGAGCTGCCCGGGGGGGGGGGGCGGTCACAAAACTCAGGTTTTGACCCAGGCTCCATTTTCCCTAGCTATGCCTCTGCCTAAAGGCTACCCATCTCCATCAGCCTCTGAACTTCTTTGATTGGGAATACCCACTCCAAGCTCAAAAATGACCAAGCTGTGTGGATAGGGCTGGACCATTATCTTCATGGATGATAACCTCATGGAAATATGGTTTCCTCCACACTCACTCCAGGCCCATTACCAACAGTGCCCCAAAGTTAAGTTGAGATGGTCTGGGTGGCTCCCGTGGCCTCACTATGCTGTTTCATTTGGATGCTACCTCATTCAACTTGCTAATGACTGCAGTGGTTACTAAGAGAGGGCTGGCCAGCCCTGGCAGGGATAGGAGCCTGTGCATGATCTCCCAGTCTCTGTCAGATGAGGTAGGCTGCCTAGTGATTATCCACTTCTGCTAGTTTGCTCTTCTCAACACAGGCGTGTTCACCTGATAGGAACAGCCTCTATGGAGGGCCAGGGCATTGCCATTTTTCCCTGGGGCTTCTGAGACCCCCTTCACTGGCCTGTCTATCCAGGTCTCAGACTATTTCTCAACCCATTCCTGCCACCCCCAAAGTGGGAGTGGCCCCCAGGAAGCAGCTGCTCTCTGTTGTGGCCATCACTGGGGGTGCAGGGTGGCTACCCCAAGGGCCCTCCAACCTCCCAAAGGTTACCCACCATTACTGTGGGGTGGACTCACTGTTGTCATAAACAACACTACTTTATTCTGGAAATGGGGATCAGAATGGAGGCATGTTTCCTATTGTCCTGCACCCAAATCCATCCCCTCCATCGCGGTGGGGCCCCTGGCTGGGGTAAAACCATCTCCCGCCGCCTCCTCTGGGGAACCCCGTGTCTCCGCCCCAGTGACCTCAAGAGAGTCACTCCCAGCTGCACTGGCCGTCCGCTGGGCTAGAGCGATCCAGCCGGCAGGGCACGGTAGGTGGGGCTGAGGGCGCAACCCGCTCAGCTGCGAGGTGCCCGCATTCTCCACCACTTTGTCCTGCGCCCGGGGCAGGGTCCCCTCCGGGACCCCTGTTGCCAACCCACCTTCCCCTGCCCAGCTGCTGGAACCACCGGCCTCACTCCCGTTCTCCGGGGAGTGGACTAACTGAGACAGCCGTCTCAGCCACAGGATGCCCCTGCCACCCACGGGTGCCCAGGGTCCGCAGAACACTAGGCCAGGTGAGCAGGGAAGCCTCCCTGCCAACCCCAGCCTTAGCGGTCTCTCTCTCCCCCCCTGGCTTTGGGCATGCTCTCTCTCTGCCCTTGCCAGCTTCCTTTCCTCCTTTCCCCCCCTCGCCCTTTCTCTGGCCTCTGCTCCTCTTCCCCCTCTAGGGTGTTCTCCTCCAGGACTCTCCTCTGCCTGTTCCCAACTCCTTCCAGCTCTCCCCCTATGCACACGCTCCCACTCCTTCCCTCCTTCCCGTCCTCACTCCCCTGCACGCTGGATTTCCTCCTTTTTATCCCCTCGCTACTTGACGCAGGGGTTGAAAACCCCGCCTCTCCGCCTCCGTGCACCCAGCCGCCGCCCCTAATTAGCCCAAGAGGGCTCAGCTGGTCCTGCTCGCCTGGCGCAGTCCTTGCCTCGCAGCTGCGGCGGCGCCAGTAGGCTCTTCCGTCCGGGCCGAAACTTCCTTGCCGGGCCAACCAACTTGGCGTCCCCTTGCGGTGGCGTGAGCCTCTCTGCATGCTCCGCCGGCCGGAAGAGAAGTGGGGCGATCCCCCCTGGAGCCGATTAAAGGCCAAGCGCGGCAAGGCATGCTCTTGCCCAGCAGCCTCCCAGCGCTGTGAGTGCTGCCTGCCGGTTGCGGGGTGAGGGCCAAGGCCGGGGAGGGGGTCGGGGCTACCCCCGCACCTGGACACCTATGTGTTGCTCTTTAGCTCTTCTAGGGACTTACTGTCTATTGATGACTGCGGGGGGCGGGGGGGGTGAGTTTTGCCTGGTGTCCAAAAGGAGGGGCTGTTTGACTTGGGCAGCTCCATTCAGACAGGTGACTGATAGTGCTAATCCACCTGTGGGTGGCACTGGGGGTTGGGGTCTGGATTCTCTGCTTCACTGGTTAGATGGCTTCTCAGTGCTGTCTTTGGGGAGGAAGGCTGTGTGCATGGACACAGAGGGAGGCCAAGAACTCCCCCTTGTGTTCATACCAGGTCATCCTTGTTGTCCAACTAGCCCAGTCATTTGCCTTTGCAGGGTTGGGTCTGTTGCAGTGGTGGGATTCAAATAATTTAACAATTGGTTCTGGTGATGAGATTCAAATAATTTAACAACTGGTTGCTTACAAGCACCATTTTAACAACCAGTTCTGCTGAAGTGGTGCAAACCTGCTGAATCCCACCACAGGCCTGTTACATTAGTATTCTCCCCCTGGCGCTTTCTACCCCTCTCCTCTCCCTCCCAGTAGCCCTGGGATGGCAACCTCTGGCACAAATGGGGCTACTATGACTTTAAAAGCTGTGTAATTGTACCCCTCATAATATATCTCTCCATGTCTTTCTCTCTTAAGGATTATTCGAATGGTGAAAAGAAGTGTTTACTCTCTAGTGGCTTAGTCCGCAGCCCTTCTTGACCTTCTTGGTTGTTCTATTTTATGGATTTCTAAGGACCTGAAGACTTCTGAAAAATAAAGAAAACCTAGCAATCTTATCTGTGAGTTTCCACTGCTTGCTTCTTTTCTATTAAGCTATATTTATGGATGGTATTTTGCTTTTAGATATGCTTGTACAACAATTGACCCCCATAGCAAAGTGACGTCATTTCCTCACAGAGGAAACTCTGAAGGAAGGAAGGTTATACCCAAATAAGCTTTCATTCAATAGAGCAGAGAGGGTCATAATTGGGCCATTTTTTTCAGAGTATGGGTGAGGTTACGGTATTCTTCCTGTTCATATAGTTCAGCATTTATCACAGTCACATTTCACCATAATTTAAATGTTTGAATGGCTTCTTGTTCATTATATCTATTTTCTTCCTAGTGTGCAGATGTATTCCATTTTCCTGTTGCCGTGGAACAGAGCCACAGTTGCAAACAGAGTTACATAAACAGCCATCTGCACTTTGAAAACTGCTGACGCACATTATTGCTGTTTGAGAATTCTAGCCCGTTTGTAAAATCAAGTTATTAATACCCTTGCCACTTCCTGAAAATTAAGGCGAATCCTAAACAGTGTTACTTGCACAGTAAGTACTTAGCACACAGTGGGCTGCCAACCACTTGGTGAGAAAATTATGCAGCTGGATGGACCAAGACTCAGTTGCATAGTGTATGCTATATATGTAGAAAGCCTCAGGTTCAGTCCCTAGTAACTCCTCTGGAAAGAATTTCAGCTATGAGGGTTGGAGCAGAGGTCTGCCTGAGCCGTTAGAGAGGAGGAGGAGGAGGAGGAGGAGGAGGAGGAGGAGGAGGAGGAGGAGGAGGAGGAGGAGGAGGAGGAGGTTGAGAAGAAGAAGAAGAGTTTGGATTTATACTCTGATTTTCTCAACTGGGCAGGGAGGCAGGACAGGGGGCATTCCTGGGGGTGGAGCCGATTTTAGTTGACTTCCACCTTGGCTTGGCAGGCCAGTATGACATGTCCTCGGACTTGGATTTACACCACCTTTTTAGCCCTGTAGAGGGCTTTCTTGTGGTGGGAGGAGGTTATTTTCTGCCTCCCTGTGCCATTGAAAAGCCCTCTGGAGGTGGCCAGGGATGGCCTGCGAACTGGGCTGCCTGAGATCAAGGCCTTGCCCTAGTGGTGCCTTCTTGAAACTGTACTCAGAGGTTTACTACTTGTGAACGTTGAAGTTGCCTTTAGTCATCATGGCTAGTAGCTATTGATGGAACTATTCTCCATGAATCTGTCTGACTTCTTTTTAAACTATGTATGGTCTAAAAAAGAGGAGGGCAAGGAGTTATTTTCTGACTCAGACAGATAGGGCTTTTCCCCACTTCAAAAAATAAGGAGATACGCATCGGGTTTGTTTGCTGCGGGACGTTTTGGGCGCGGGTTCATGTTCCTCACCGCAGCTTCTGGCCCTCAAACGATCCTCAGTCAGCAGTCAGCAGGATTCCCCACTCCGCGTGTTCAAATCAATGCAGGGGCCATCCTGATTGGCGGCTGCTGCTGCTGGGCGGGATCTTTCTTTATTCCCCACCCCTCGTATCCATGTCACACACATGTCTATCTTACCGGTACTTCCTTTCATGGGCAGCTGGCTCCCTCCCACCAACAAAAGCGAGGGCCCCCCATCTCAATTAATCATGCTGCAGGCAAACTAGGCGAGTCCTTCCAGCACAAATAGCATCAAAGGGAGCTCCTGAATGGGGCTGATTGGAATGAGGGAAGCGCTGCCTAACTCCGCAGCTCAACCACTGAAGAGCAATTGAAGGGGCTGCGGACGGGTGGACGGGCGAAGGACCCTGGGGTGGAGCATCGCCTGCGAGCCAATGTGGCTCCCCCTCCTCCCTGCCTGACCCCCAGAAACTCCGTTAGAGGCTGGCTGCTGGGCTTCTCACGGCAGCTTTTCGTTGCACAACAAGTACGGAAGCAACGAAAACGGGAATGGCCCGACGGCCACTGTCAATATTTGGAAGGCTGCAGCGGAGTCTCCATTTGACTGGCCCCCGTGGAAAACCAGCAGGGCCGAGATCCGCAGCCCGCGCTTACTTCCAAGGCGGCTCGTCGAGGGCTGAGCCAGGAGGCCCAGCTCTGAAAGGCCGGCACTGCAACATGTGGGGCATGTAGACATCCGTGCACACCCTCCACAATAGCCTCTTTGTGGTTCCTCGCAAAGGCCCCCTTTTTTTAACTGTCAGTTTTTGGATCCCATCCCACGAAACACTCGGATGGCATTTGTTCGGTTCTGCGTTTTCAGGAGAGGGGCTTTGCAGCCGCGGTTTTGAAAAAAGGCCCCCGCCCGCCCCCAATTTAGGCACCCCATTCGCTCCGCTCCTGAATGCACCATGCACCAATGGAAAGAACAGTTTTTATTAACCCAAACTAATTCATCTCTCGTATCTACTATATGCGTGCCGCTTCTTCTTTGCTTGTAACCCCCCCCCCCAGCTTTCCGTTTAGGTTTTTGCAAATGTTGTGTAAGAGTTTGCAGTGAGAAAGACCCCAATGTCTCGCCTCGGCTGCGGACAGGCGAAATGACTTGATTAATGGCTGCAAGGAGAGCCGCCCGCCCACCCAAGCATATGTACTGTGCTTTTAGAAAACAGGGCTGCTTGTGCCTCCTTGGGGCAGCGACTCTGGCTGTGCCTGCGGAGTCGGTCGAGCGGACATGCAATGTTTGAATGGAAGTCGCCTCCCCCTCTCCGCCCCCTCCCCTCAGCTCAGCCTCCAAGGAATTGGAAAACCCCCCAGCTACTTCCTTATTGGGCAAAAGGCTCCACGTCACTACCAGTGGCAGGAACCTGAAATGCGGTGTCACCCCTGGACTTCCCCACAGCTTTGCGCTCTGCGCGGGGTTTTGTAAAAGCTGCAGTTTCTTCCAGGATTAGAAAAGACACGTGGTTAGGGAGAAGGAGGGCAGCAGAATCAGGGTGGCTGCGTTGCCGCCATGGATGCAGTGGGGAGTGCTGCGGAACCCCACGTTACTTGGCCTGAGTAGCGCGCAACAAAAGGTGAGTGGGGAAAGGGCCATAGTTCTAGTTGCAGAATGACTCTCAAGTTTTACAGCTTGCCTCAGATTATTAGTGGACATTGAGGTCTGACATAGGAAATATGTACTTTGGCAATATCACTAAACAGAATTTTACAGCATTTGTTTAGAAATTAAAAACAGCAATACTAGACATACATCTTACGAAAGCCACCATTGCTCCTTCTAGTTGGCTGGAGAAAATAGTCTGGGGAAATGTAATTTCATTCTGCTAGGTAAATAAAATCTAATTAGGTTTCTACTTCTTTATCATTTTATCTTAGTTATTTTTTTTGCCCTTAGAAATATATATAAAAAAATCTTGATGAACTTTGGCCTAAGGAAAGGAATGTAGTTTTTTATCCACACTGCCTAAACATTAAGCAGTTTCATTCACAGATATGCCACTCTCTTTATGCAAACTCTTTCCTCCCATTTTGTGGCATTTGCTCTTTGTTGCATTAAGCAGACCTTCTGTTTGCCTTCACTGGGGTTGGAGACTCAGATTTCATCCCTCCAGCTAAGTTGTCCCATTTACAAATATTTAAAATATGACTTATGTCAACTCCTGGGAGGCCAGGCAGGTTGTATACATACGTACAAACCTCTAACTTGATGTTTCTCAGCCAGAACAGCTACTTTGAGGTTAAATCAAGTCGAGTCAATCAGCAGTTCAATAAAAATGATGGAGCCCAAAAGACACATTCAAGTCAGCTATCTCAGCTTCAGAATAAATATTTTGCCACTTTAGAAGAATTTGGAGGATATAATCCTTCACTCCAGCCATCCATTAACCCAATACAAAGCAGCTGGTTAAAAGGCCAGATCTTTCCAAAACTATTATTTTTTTCCCTGAGAACAAAATGGCTGTTCTTTCTTGAAAGACAGAAAGCATCTGAAACTGGTTAGCAGCTGAAACATCCTGGGTTGCTGAGGCAGCAAAAACATGACCCTGGAAATTTTCCTTAAGGGGCTATGTGGTACATTAATTAACCAATCCACACAGCATGGCTTGTATCAACGAGGGGTGCATTTAATATTCCAGTTCTCTGCTTAATATTGAGGGTGTCAGCATGGGGACACAAATCAGATGTGGGTTCATAAGGCTAAAAAAAGAAATCTGTTTTGTGGAACAGAAGTTGAAGAAATAGTGGGTTTCAAATTCAATATCCTTGACTATAAGCGGGATATCATACTATTTCTGGCTGAAAACACTCAACTCAACATCTGAAGAATGCTGTTTTTTGTTATTGCTGCTGGTTAAAAGATCACAAAATTGTTTTTGTCTATTTTTATCCTGCATTACTTCCAAGGAACTCAGGACACTGTATATAGCTCAAGTGACACTGACAACAACATTGTAAGGTAGGTCAGGCTATAAAAGACTGGAGATTCCCAATTATCTTAGACCGAATAAGACTACTGTGATATCAAGGCCAGTATTATGCACTTTGACTGGCAATGGCTCTCCAGAGACTTCAGTCATTCATCTCAGCTTCTACTTAACACTTATGCTAGGAACTGAATCTGGGGTCTTCTGTGTAGAAAGCAGTGCTCTACCCGAGTCTTGGCCCCACCAGATAGGTGGAAAGTCATCTTAATGTCAGAGTACTCTAACCCCTATACCAGATTGTTTTTCATAAATGGGTATTTTATTACTTGTATTTACCAAATGAACTGTAAGTGATTGCTTTTGATATACTGAGGTAAAAAAGGGAGAATGTTTTATCTGTATACAAGTGGCAGAAGAAAATACACCTCAAAAAGGTGTATATTAAAATTATGCCCAACCCGTTTTAGCTGTAACACCATTTTTCAGAGATAACTCTCTTTGGTGGATTCTGCACAACACAAATATAACATATTTAAGACTTTCGCACAGCTCTCTTCCCCAAAACAAGTTCAGCCAGTTATGTTTCTCTCAGCCCGGGTTTTTCAAAAATTGCTAAACTAGCAATCTTTTCCCCCCAACCCGAGTTGAAGACAAGTCCTGTATGCTGAGCAAATGCTGGCAAGCAGGAAATGCTTTATTTCTTTGCACAAATGTTCCTGCCACTCGAACCTGCCATTTTGTGTGCTTCAGGAGATTCTCCATGGAGATTCCCCATGGAGTTTCCTCAACTCGCAGCTCATCTGTTTGCTATTTCACTTCCAAAAGTTGATGAATAAAGTTTGTTTAGCCTAGCAATCCTGTACATGTGTCATTTCTCTCTCTCTCTCTCTCTCTCTCTCTCTCTCTCGGAGGAGGAGGAGGAGGAGGAGGAGGAGGAGGAGGAGGATGTCTGTGAAGCTATGGTGACATGATTAGAGAAGCTACAATTGCACATGTTTGTGTTGCTGAAGCTTCACAGACATCCCCTTCAAAACAGAAAAAATTAAAAAAAGACACATGCATAGGATCACTAGGCTAAAAAAACTTCATTCTTCTACTTTTTCAGTAAAATAGCAAATGGATGAACTGTAAGCCAAGGAAACTCCCATGGGAAATCTCCATGGAGAATTTGCTGCAGCACACAAAATGGTGGGTGCCACTGTGAAACAGGCAAAAACTCCATGCAGCAGGCAGGAAAAAAATATCTGTTTTGGATGGCAACACTTGTGTTCTCCTGTGCTGTGGCAACACAAAATCCCAAAATGGATCTTTTTATAATGCCCTACAGACATTATATTTATGCTGTGCAGAATCCACCTTTGTCTCTTATTTTAAAATGATGCCTCCTGCTCTGACATAAACTGAGACTTCAAGCAACACACAAGATTCTATTTCAACAGTCCTCAGTTACTCAGAATATACAATTCAATGTGCAGTCACAATGTTATTAATAATAAATATGGCTGCTAACTCCAGGCTTGGAAATTCCTGGAAAATTGCAGGTGATACCTGGGGAATGTGGTACTTGCAGAGAGGAGGAAGCTCTTTCCTCATGTGCGGAATAGAGCGCCCCAGGGATGGCAAAAACACCGTCCCTGGGGAGGCGTTCGCATAGCAGGCGCTGCTGCAATGCAGCAGCACCATGCTCGCGCCACCCAAGTGGCATGGAAACACCCCTTTTGAACCTTGCTCCACGAGCAAGGCTTTTCAAAAGGGGCACCTTCCAGCCGCTGCCGTGCGAACGGCAGTGGCTGGAAAGCGGTGTTTCCCTCCCACCTTCCCCAGCCGGCTTACCTGTTCCTGTTGACTCCCGTCATGTTGTGGAGGCCAGGGGACATGACCCCTGGCCTCCGTCTCCAGCACCATCGCTCTGGCCAGGGGGGCATGTCCCCTGGCCTCCACAACGCAACGAGAGCCAGAAGGAGCAGGTAAGCTGGTTGGGGAAGGCACACCCCTACTGGGACCGTCTGTGTGAACAGTCTGGGGAGGGGGGTGCATCGGCATAATTTATGCCAAAGCACCCCCGCTCAGTGCCCGTGTGGAAAGGGCCCTAGAGTCCAACCTCCAAAGCATCCATTTTCTCCAGGGGAATGGATCTTTGTAGCCTGGTTATCAGTTGTAATTCCAGGAGATCTCCAGGCCTCACCTGGAAATTTAGCAAATGTAAACCTGAGCTTTTTAAAAATACAAGCAGGCAAATAACACTTCACTGAGACTGAGGGGAGAAAGAGAGAGATACTTAGGTGGGGGGGCAGGGTAAGAACAGAGCTAAGACTATCTCACATCCCTAGCAAACTGTACATACAGTCTTGCACATGCTGATCCTATCAGGACTGCAGAGACTGAAGTGATAGAAGCAGAGTACTAGGCTTTTGCTCGCCACTTTGAGAGGCAGTTTGGTTGCCCTGTGATTGGTAGGATGTCAATCTCCAGGTGGAACCTAAACAGTGGTGGAATCCAAAAATTTTAGTAACAGGTTCCCTCGCCAGCCCCCCCTTAGCAAAGGGGGCAGAGGTGTACCTAGGCAAACCTGAGCCCTGGGCAAAACCTGAGTTGGATGCCCCCCCATGGGCAGCCACCCCACCACAACCCCAACAATTTTTTTTGCACCAGGTCATTTCTAAATCTTCATCACATTATAGAAAATGCCCCAACTCACAAATCTGAACAAAGCAATGGTGAAACACACAGGTTCTTTGATAGAGACAGGTGAGATAAAAGGTACGAAAGGCTGAGAATCAATGAATTGCAGTACCTGAAAGGGATTAACACAGTTCAGGGAGTTACATTATTAGTCGCAATTGCTATATGGAACCTTCACGTTCAAAGGCAGTATGCCTCTTGGGGAGGCAAGGGCGTGGAGATGGAAAAGCGGACCCAATTAGTAACCCTCTCTTGGCATACACAAATAATTAGTAACCCACTCTCGGGAACTGGTGAGAATCTGCTGGATCCCACGTCTGGACCTAAATATCCTCCAGAATTACAGCTCATCTGCAGATGGCAGAGATCAATACTCCTGGAGAAAATGGATGTTTGGGAGGGTGAACTCTGTGGCATTGTACCCCAATGAGATCTCTATCCTCCTCAAACTCCATCCTCCCTACCCCCCAATCCAGTGCCAGTGAACCTGGGAGGCGGAGGGCTGGTTTCCCTGGTAACTGGGCTCACAGGGATCACAAACGAAATACTTCCTCTCTCCACAATAATGAAATGAAAACTCTCTCAAGAAGAACAAGATTATGAGTTGGATTTATATCCTACTTTTCTCTATCTCAAAAAGGCTTACAATCATTTCCCTTTTCTCTCCCCACAACAGACTCCTTGCAAAGTAGGTGGGGTTGAGTGAGTTCTGAGAGAATTGTGACTAACCCAAGGTCACCCAGAAGGCTTCATGTGAGGGAGTGCAAAATCAAACATGGTTGTCCAGATTATAGTTCACTGCTCTTAATGACCATGCCACACACATACTCACGCACACTGAGTGACACTACATATGATAAATAGATTGAACTGAGAATTCTTTATTAATGTATGATCTGGTCCTTTAGCACCAAAACTTCAGAGCAGGCTCTCTTACTACTAGGCTGCTAGAACCTTGTCAGCATTACAGTCACATTTTGGCTCCAAATGTGAAATAGCCAAATGTGAAATAGCTTTTCTCAACCTGCATATAAAGATTTCCACTCTCTGGGTGGAAAACAAGAAAGTTACAGATGCAAATGTATTTCCCACTAAAATCAATGGAAAGGAATAAGAAAAGAATAAATAATCTAAATAACTAAATAGATAAAATGATAATAAAATTTAATATAGACTACAATGGACAAAATAATAATTCTGATATAGCAACTCTTGTCCCCAACAGCCATTCAGATGGATGAAGGAGAAGCTGTTAAGGAGAGAGAAAATGAGGTATTTGACTACTATAATATGTATGTCTCTCTCTGTAATACTGGATGCCCCAGTTGAGGATGAAAAAGAAAGCAATACAATGATGTTGAAGATATGGGGTAAATTAAATTAGATATTGCAGAGGAAAGTGGTAAACTCAGGGGGCTCCCTTTTGGATTTCTATATAATGTGTATAATACTATTTCAAGTTCAGAAATTACAATAGCATTAAGTTGCTACGAAGAAGAAGAAGAAGAAGAAGAAGAAGAAGAAGAAGAAGAAGAAGAAGAAGAAGAAGAAGAAGAAGAAGAGGAGGAGGAGGAGGAGGAGGAGGAGGAGGAGGAAAAGGAGGAGGAGGGGGAGGAGGAGGAGACTGTTTAAGATTTTCCATTTTCCATCCTAAACACCATGGCCACTTGCTGTTGATCTTCTGCCTCTTCTTTAGCATTATGTGCTTGAGTTTTCTCATTAACTCAAAGAATGATTGTGGGATAGCAATCTCATTGTTTACATGATTAGTCATCTGTGGTCTCTTCTGAATTGCAAATATATCATTTTATAAATTACATATAACACCATTTATTTTCTTGTGGTCAGTGATGGTCATCTAATCCTTAAAATCATTTTGAGGTCATCTAATCCTCAAAATCCTCAAAATCATTTTGTTTTCTAATAGTAATTCTCTCAAAATGCAAACTATGTTCAAAGCATGAACCAAAAAAAAGTGCTCATGATTTTATTTACAGGTAAAGGCTGGTTGTTGTGGAGTGAGCTGCACTCTAGCAGAACTACAGCTTTAAAATAAAATTAAGTTATGACAAGTTCTGGGACCTTGGCCAAATTCAGACCAAATCTAAAGTTTTTATGGGGGTGAAAAGGGTTTTACTAGCTAGTCTAAATCTCCCACAGAATGCCTGCTTTTTGTATGTAAACATTTATGGAAACAAACGGTGGTGGTTCCAATAAAATATCTACCTCCTACCCACCCTTTTTATTAGATACAAGCCAAGGAAAGAAAACTGTATGGAACAAATATCCTGGAAAGGGGAAAGTATGAGAATAAAAATAAATCATGTTTGGTCCTTCTCTCCAAACCTTTCCCTTGTTTTGATAACCAGATACTAATTTTTAGGTGAAGCAGCCCATCTTGTTAAAATATTTCCATGTATTTTCTTGAGGTTATTGTACTTATGATAAGACAAAGCTCCTGAGATCATCCACGTAAGGATTTATCCATATGGCATAGTTGTGAAGGCCTAGCCCTGAAGACAGAACACAAAAAGCTGCAAGTGGCACAGATTATTAATTAAAAGATGGAAGTGGAGCCAGGAAATTACAGGCCAGTCAGCTCAACATCTGTCCCAGGCAAATTATTAGAAACTGTAATCGAGGATAGAATTATTGGGCACATACAGGAACAAAGGCTGCTGAGAAGAAATTAGCATGGCTTTTGTAACGAGAAGTCATCACCAACCTTTTGGAGTTTTTTGAGAAAGTAAACAAGCATGTACATAATGGTGATCTAATAGATATTTATTTATTTATTTATTTTATTAAACTTCTATACCGCCCTTCCCTAAAGGGCTCAGGGTGGTGTCCATCAATTATATAAAACAGTTAAAATCCATTTCACAATCCTAGTTAAAACCCTATATAAATTATAAAAATAAAAAAATCAGATGGCGATGAAAATTGTTTCCCCTGCCCCATTCTTGCACCCACAGAGGCCAGATATTTATCACAGAGGTGTGATGTTATCCCGGCTGGCCAAATGCCTGGCGGAACAGGTCCGTTTTACAGGCCCTGCGGAAACTCTGTATGTCCCACAGGGCCCTGATCTCACCTGGGAGCCTGTTCCACCAGGAAGGGCCAGGGCCGTAAAAGCCCTGACCCTTGTGGAGGCCAGCCGGACCACTTTGGGGCCAGGGATCACCAGAAGGTCCGCCTCCGAGGAGCAGAGGGGCCTAGCAGGGTGATATAGGGAGAGACAGTCCCGTAGATATGCTGGTCCAAGGCCATGAATAGCTTTAAAGGTCAAAACCAAAACTTTAAACATGACCCGGTACTCGATCGGCAGCCAGTGTAGTTTGTGCAGGACCGGAGTAATCCGGTCCCTAATAGATGTTCCCGCAAGCAACCTGGCTGCTGCATTTTGTACGAGCTTCAATTTCCGGATCATGGCTAAAGGTAAGCCCGCATAGAGCGAGTTACAGTAGTCTAACCTAGAGGTGACCGTGGCATGGATCACTGTGGCCAGATCAGATCGGGAGAGATAGGGGGCCAGTTGTCTAGCCTGCCGCAGATGATACAATGCTGCCTTAGCCGTCTGGGTGACCTGGGCAACCAATGATAGTGATGGGTCCAGTATCACCCCGAGGTTTTTGGCGGACGAGGCTAATGTTAATGCCTCGCCTTGCAGCGTAGGCAGACTAAAGGCCGCCGGACACTCCCCTCGACCTAGCCACATGACCTCCGTCTTTGTAGGATTCAACTTCAGCCGACTCGCACTCAACCAACCAGCCACAGCATCTAAACAATGCTGGAGAGCATCAGGAGCCGAGGTCGGGTGGCCCTCCATTGTGAACAAAAGCTGGGTGTCATCAGCATACTATATACTTGGACTTTCAAAAGGCTTTTGACAAGGTACACCACCAAAGATTCTTGAGTAAACTTAGCAGTCATGGGATAAGGGGATGGTTCTCTTATGAATTAAAAATTGGTTAAATGACAGGAAGCAAAGAGTAGGAATAAATGGACTGTTCTCTCAATGGGCAGAAGTACGCAGCGGGGCCTCACAAGGATTGGTATAATTTAATTTGTTCATAAATGATCTGGAGCTAGGGACTAATTTATTTATTTATTTATTTATTTTATTTTTTCGATTTATAAACCACCCCATGCCCAAGGGGCTCTGTGCATAGCATAGTGATCTAGTTTGTAGATGGCACAAAATTATTCAGGATGGTGAAAACCAAGGGTGACTGTGAAGAGCTCCAGGAGGATCTCCACAAACTGTTTGAGTGGGTGATAATGTGGCAAATGAAGTTCAGCCGATACACACGGAGACAAAAAATCTCAACTTCAAGTATAGGTTAATAGGTCTGAACATGCTGAGGCTGAGAAGGGAAAAGATCCTGGGATTATAGTAGATTGCTCAGTGAAAGGTTGATTCTGCACAGGCAACATGGAATCCATGCTTGCTGTAGTTCTCACAGTCAAGCAGAAAGTGTTTGAAAACAGGGTTAAAGAAAAAAAAATCACTAATTAAGTGACTTTTATATAACCTGAGTTCTGGCACATAGAACATGTTAGAAGCATTTGGGAGGTGAGTTCTGTGGGGAAACACCCCCCCCCACACACACACACACACAGAGACACTTTTAAAAAGAGCCTCAACTAATTTTATTTGACCTGTGCATAATCAGCCAAAGTGTCAACCATACATACTTCAGCAGTGAAAAATGCAAACTATGTTAGGGTTTATTGGAAAAGGACTAAAAATAAAACAGCCGATATCATAATGCCCCTGTATGGTGCAGTCTCATTTGGAATAGTGTATGCAATTCTGGTAAACATATGTCACAAAGGAGCTAAAAAAACTTACAGAAAGGGCCATCAAGAAAATTAGGGGGTTGAAGAACCTTCCCAATGAGGAAAAGCTGAAGAGTCTAGGGCCGTTTCCGCACGGCCCATTAACGACGGCCTGGGGGCACTAAAAATGCCGCCCCCAGGCCGCCGTTCGCACAGGCGCCGCTGCTGCAACGCAGCAGCGGCGACCTGACTCCGCTTCCCTCCCCCCCCCAGAGGCTGACCTCCAGGTCGCCTCTACAAACAACAAACCCTTCAAAGGGTGGTTGTTGGGGAAGACGCTGTCTCCCTTCTGCGCCCCACTCACGCGATGTCACTGCATTAAGTGATGCGATCTGCTGCCAGGCGTCGCAACCCCGCCCACACTTGTCCTCCGACCTCCAGGGGGTTACGGAGGGCAGCGTCGAACTTCAGCACCAGCGAGGCTGACCTACTGTGCGTTGCATCGACGTGAGTGGGGCTGCAGAAGAAGAGGCGGCTCGGTGCGGAGCCGCTTCGCCGTCCTGTCGGCCTCTGCCAGCCCGTTAGCCATGACGTTGCATGCTGGCTTGAGCCTCTTACGCGCGCCAAGAACTCTTGGCGTGAAGATAGGGGCGAATGGAGGCCGTGCAGAAATGGCCTAGGACTTTTCAGTTTAGAAAAGAGATGACTTAAAGGGGGGGGGGTCATGATAGAAGTTTATATTATGCATGGGTGGAGAGAGTTGATAAAGAGAATTTTTTCTCCCTTTTACAATTACTAGAACTTCAGGACATCCAATGAAACTCATGGGCAGTAGAATGAGGACGGAGAAAAAAATACTTATTTATACAGCGAGTGATTTAAAATTTGGAATTAACAGCCCAGAGGATGTAGTGATGGCAGCAGGCATAGATGGCTTTAAAAAATAACTACACCGATCCATGGAGGATAAGTCTATCAGTGGCTGCTAGCCATGATGACTAAAGGGAACCTCCACATTCAGAGGCAGTCAGCCTTTGAATCCCAGTGCCAGGAGGCAACATGAAGTCTTGAGGTCTTGACGTCTATGCCCTGTTTTTGGACTTCCAAAGGAACTGGTTGGCCACTCTGAGAGAAAAAGATGACTAGTCTGATCCAGTGGGGCTCTTACGTTCTGAGTAATATGATTGCTCGGGCATCTGAATGCAGAAGATCCAGATGAATCAAGCTTATACTGTACACTGAACTCTTGATCTCATGTACCCCGTACATTGTACTGACATACCCCATACACTATACTGAGTCACACCATTAGTCCATCTGTAAGCAATGCTTACAGTTCTGAAGCAGAGCAATATCTTTCCCAGCACTTGCCCGCTTTCAAGTTTTTGCTGAGATACTTTCAACAGAGATGTTGGGAACTGAACCAAAAAAAATTCTGCATGCAAAGCATGTGCCCTATCGCTGACTCACAGCTTCTCACATGGTTTTCCCATAGAATTAAGGTATGTGTCTGCAATTTGCTAGCCTGCCACGTTACTGATTTCCTAATTCCTTGCATTGCTTTTGAGTTGATACAGCAAAAGAAAAATGCCAGGTTCCAGGAAGAGAAGCACACGAGGAAAGAGCAGTGGGTGGGGGGATCATTCTATTTCATTTTAACCTTTCTCATAGGACCACGAATTAATCAATGGTTGGATATTAAGAATACAAGCTGGCGACTCTTAACAAAAGGGGTCCACAAGCGGAGCAGAGTGGCCGCCTGAGAGTGAGAGAATGCAGTTGGGAGTCTGTTCAGTATTCAGTACGAGACAAAATTGTGTAATATAGTTCTGTTTCTTTTGGCTTTGGAGGCAAATGGCACCCTCTGAGAACTGGCCTTTCAGGAGAGGAAAGCACAGAGTGGTGCCAAACTTTATTTAATGTCATTTCAGTCTGGCATCCCAGCAGAGAGATGTCATGCACAACAATTCTCTAAGGGCAGAACTACACATCATACCAGCAAGCGCTAGTTTCTCAAATGTGGCTGCTGGCAAATTGGCAAGGGAGGTCAGCCAATGGGAGGAGTCTTCAGCCTTCCTGCACTAGCCAATTCTCCCCTGGCAGATTTCTCCTGCCTGGGATTTTTTAAAAAACCACAGGAAAGTTTCTTCAGTCTCAAAACCCAGGGCAGGGAGTGATTTTCAGGAAATAAATAAATAGAACTGAGGACTCCTTCACTATCTGCTGATTCCTCTTGCAGATATTGCCACCAGTTTTGCATTAATGTTACAAAGCATGAGTTAAGTGCTGTGTAGTCAAAAATAAAATTAACCAGTGACTGAAATCTTCACTGAAATGAATGTAGAATGCAGAGCAGCTATGTTTGGTAGACAACAGACAGTGACTGGAACATATTTCATTCAGTTTACTGAGACAGCTACCCAAGTTGCTACCATACAAGAAACTCATCGTCCTTGAATACCCCAATAGACATACTCTTGTTGGGTGATTTCCCCTTTGCCCAGCTCTCCTACAAACTGGGTACAGATGACCCATAGCTCATGTTATTCCGAAGATGATCATGACCAGTCAAAAATGCTTGGAACCCCAAGCACTCATGGGGTTCTGAGTACTCCTAGACCTATCTTTCATACACACAACATAGTACACATGCTTACTTTCTGTTGCTTCCTACTTTTAGGACAGAAAAATCTTCCTTCCTCTCACCCTCCTTCTTGCTTTGCACTCCCCACCCAATGCCTTGGATGCCAATGATCTGATATCAAACATTCTATGAACTACATTTTCCAAACTTCATAGGTAGGCTTGGATGCTGTGAGTCATCTGTGCTATGTAGCCATGGTATTGAATGCACCCAAGGAAAGGTAGTTTCCAGAACATGCAGTGTCCAAGATGCCTGGTGATGTGGGGATTCTTGCCTGCTACCACTACCACTGTCTCCATAGCAACTGGTAAACTGAAGAGGAGGAAGAAGAGAGCCTTAAGCGCAAACTCCAAGTCAAAGGAGGCCCAGCTTGGCAACATAACTTTTCATGTCTGCATTCATTTGAAAAACAAATCCCTACTTCAGTTACTGTGTACTACCACCATTCGCGACTTATGCTGTGCCTGCTTCAGACATCCCCACATTTCCACCAGCTAATTGAAAAAGAGACACTTTCCCACTTGCCTACACTGTAGGCAGGCCAATATTGTGACTAGAGTCAAATATCGCAGGAAAGGAAAGTAACTGCTTTTGCAGATTAGAGGAAAACCAGAAAGGATTAATGAACACATTGTAGAAAGAAAAACCTATAAGGAAAAACCTCTTTGGTTGCAAAAATGTTTTGACTGTGATGATTGGTAAAGTTCCATGTCAGTTTCATTCTCTTCTGGCTCTTTTTCACTGAATCTGAATTCTTGAATCCTGTAAACTACAAAGCCATATGCCAAAACTATTATCAATTAATGTCATTAGTGTTCTTCTGCAGTTTGATTACAGTAGTAACAATAACAGGAGGTACTGTTTTGTTTCATTTTTGCATTGGTTAATAGATGAATGTGCAGCCTGACCCTCCACATATTCTGATATTCAGCATAGAGTCCTTGATATGAAAACATCTAAATGGTATCAGCAGGTTGAATAGTCCAGAATGGTCAGTATTTGGATGGGAGATCATTGAGAAGACTAGGATTGGTCTGCAGTGGAAGGCGATTGCAAACAGCTTCTTACCTCCTTCCTTGAAAACCTCATGAGGGGTCACCATATGTTAGTTGCATTCTTGACAGCACTTAATCATTGTTGTAGATGGCCTGGGCTAACCAGATCATATCAGATCTCAGAATCCAAGCAGGTTGGTATTTGGATGGGAGACCACTATGGAAGGCCACAGTTACTTTGGGGTTGACATCAGTTGGCTGCAATGTGATGACACTTTGTACCACCAAATGATATCACTACTTTATGTCCCACTAGGCGCTCCCCCTGCCCTTTTCCTCTGCTCAAAAGCAGGCAAACCCTTCAATAACATTAAATAGCCATTTCCTTAACTTGGAACTCATATGGGTCCCAGATTTGCCCTTTGAATCTTTGGTTCTGATACACAGGATATATGAAGCAAGCTTCTGCCCTTCTCTATGACTGCTGCATGATGCCAGAGAAGGTATCTGCCTGTTTGAAACCAGCAAAGGGAACATGAAAATCATTTAGGATAGAGAGTCAAAATGTAGGGGGAGGGGATCAAAAAGGAAAAGGAACCAATATTCTGTTTCATTGGGTGTGAGCTCAATTTCTGTAAAAGCAATTTGATCCCCTAGACAGCAAAAGAGTTAATTATGTCTAGCACCAGCTTCCTATTTTCTCAACAAGATGCTGTTCCTCTGCAGACAGCAGCTTTAATGCTCATTGCAAGTGATACAAATATTGTACAGAAAGTTATGCAGCCACTTCCTTGGCAGTTCCCATCCTTGAATTGATCAGCATGTTGGCTGCTGATCTTGGACTTCTATAATACAGAGTAAGAGGGGTGTGGGGATGATGGGAGAACAGATGTCGAATTGTTATCACAACTTGAAATCTGTATTATCGCTCAGACACAGCCAACATCACTTCATCATTGTCCTTCTCTTCTTCCCCCTTCATCACCTGAAAACATATTTTCATTCCTCTTAGGCACACTTACAAAGACCTCCTAGTCCACTCACTTGAGGGAAGACTGTGGTGACTTAGCATCAATTTCTCCCAATTCAAACTGACATGGTGCTGTATGGGTGTAGGGAGATGAGCAGGCAATGACATTATTTGTGGGCTAGTATGGGTGGGTTTTCCAGTTTTCTCTTGGGAAAAAAACACATGGACAACACCTGTGTAGTTAGAATATCGGACTAACATCAAGGAAATCTGGGTTCAAATTCATGCTGCATTGTGAAACATAATGTGAGACTTTGGACCAGTCACTGTCCCTCTCACACTGTCCAATTTAACCTGCATCATTTGGCTATGGCCAAATATGAAACAGAGGAGAAGAGACCTATGTCTGCATTACTGAGCTCCTTGAAAAAGGGGCAGAACAAAATGTAACAGATAAATACAATGCGGATTGTTGTCCTTTCATGCATCCTCCATGCAGGCTGTCTGCTGTATTTGTGTGTGTGTTTCAACAAGTTCACATTTAAATGTTTGTTCTGTGGTTTATTTTACTCTTTAAAAACCCCGAACAATCAATTTGTATACTGAAAAACCATTCTGAGAAAGAGCAAAAGAGGCTTTGTGATTGACACAAGGGTCAACCAAATAGCGCTGGGTTAGGAGGAACAGGAGAAGAAACCTGCAGGATCACACCAAACATTCATCCAGTCTGACATCCTGTTTCTCACATTGGATAAATACATAGCTGAGAATCCAATAAGCAGCACTGAGGGCAGTAACTCTCCCCCACTATTCCTTCCAGAAA
Source organism: Sphaerodactylus townsendi (assembly GCF_021028975.2). Taxonomy (NCBI): domain Eukaryota; kingdom Metazoa; phylum Chordata; class Lepidosauria; order Squamata; family Sphaerodactylidae; genus Sphaerodactylus; species Sphaerodactylus townsendi. The sequence continues at coordinate 51,632,363 of NC_059425.1, read as the reverse complement.
CTGGTTTTCAGTGGCATCTTCTCTCTGAACATGAAGGGTTCATTAGTAGAATGGATCTGGGAAGTTCTTTCAATCGCAGTCTGGAAGAATTGCAGTTGGCTCATATCTGAATCTCTACAGAGATCACCTCTTCCTGTGAATTATTTGGCAACACTTAAGACTGAAAAGGGGACCTTGACTCTCTAAACCTTATACCTCAAAAATCTTGTCAGTCTCTAAAGTACTACTGAACTCGAACCTAGCTCTTCTGATGTAAAGTGGGTCTTTAATCTACTAAGAGGTAGCCTGTCTATTAAGTAATTGCCTAGGATGATGGAACAGGTGAACACCAAAAAGGGCTCATGGCAGGTCCTGCTGGAGCCAGTTCAGCTATGGGAAGAGGCAGCCCTAGGCCGCACTACCCAGATGCACTGCATGATCGAAAGCTCTGATGTGGAGCAGGGTGTGCTTGTCCAGCCTGACTTCCCCACCCTTGGCCCATTCCCTCAATGAAGGGAGGGAGAGAAGAAGTAAAGCAGACAGATGCTCACATCGTACCACTTGGCAAACAGCAATGGTCCCTTGCCTGCCCAGCATTGTGTATGCCTGGATCAAGGGGCATACACCTGGGCCGGGGTGGGGGAACTAGCTTGTGGCTGCTCTGCACATGCCAGGTCACAGCAGTCAAGTAGTGGCTCCATTAACACATCGCAGAAGCAACAGAAGGCTAACTTTGCTGCAGAAGGACACCCAAGTGAGAGGGGAACATTTTAATGGTGGAAGACATATGCTTCATAGTGAGTAGTGATGTCTCAGAGTCAAATGAAATTGCAAGGTTGCAGAGGCGGGGTGTTGCGAAAATCCTTGGTCTAGCCTTTCATCTAATCTTAGATTTACTCTTACTATACTAATTTTTAAAAATCTAATTTGAAAAAATATTAAGGAGAACTTTTACATGAAAGAAGTGGAAAAAGAACCAGGTCTTAATTTGACCTAAGCTCTTCCCTGGAACAAATCTTCAATTTCTTTCAAAGTGTCAATTGCTGATGACAGTGCAATCATAGAAAGAGATGGAGATTTGGACATCAAAGAACAGATCTAGACCAGTCCCTCTTCTTTTAGAAATTAAACATGGCTGTGAAATATTTACCTGTTCAGGTTACTGGCAAGTAAATTTAATAAATATTTGGAATTTGAAATTTTGATGGTAATGTTAATTCTGGCGGGAAGGTCCAAGGGTCCAGTTGATAAAGTCTAGAGAGGAATATGTTTGTCTTATGCTTTAAACAGGAAGGTTTAAAATAAACCAAGGAAGGAACTTTACCAGGCAAAGTATCAGCTTGCCAAACTAAATATTTTTACATCTAGTTTATTTTCTTTACTGCCTCATTCCAACATCCATATAAGAGTGTGATGGAAGGAAATAGTCAGTGTATTAGAATATAAATTTTGATTTTTACAAGCAATTTTTTTCATAGTGTTACATCAAGCAATCTCGGTATATGGTAATTCCTACATAAAAGTAATCCCTTGTGCAAGCCCAGGTCATCACCCATGGGGTGATATCCCATCACAAAATACTTTGTTTAGAGGGTGGTTTACCATTGCCTTCCCCAGTCATTTTTCCCAGTCATCAATCAAGAGACAACTTTACCCCCAGCAATCTGGGTACTCACTTTACTGACCTCAGAAGAGTAGAAGGCTGAGTCAACATTGAACTGGCTACAGGAAACGCTCGTGAGCAGAACCTTTGACTGCATTACGGCAGCTTACCGCTCTGTGCCAAGGGGCTCCTAAAGTTCCAGACAAAGAAAAGAAGACAATCAAGTCTGGACAGGATTACCAAGAGAACAGAAATCAAATCAAAAGACTTCATATATTTATTCAATTCCTCTTGGACCTGGACCAGTTGTTCATTCTTGCATTCTATTCAACGTTCTATTTTACACCTTTAACAAGACTTTCAAACAATCCTTGTTCGTCAAGTCAAACATGCTAATTACAATTGCAGCACATGTGCTACAATAACACTTCACAGGCAATCAAAAATGGTCTTCTACTATGTTTGCCAGCCAAGTACTGGCAACTGGCAGGAGATGTACAGGTGCTGGGATATACAAATCCACAATGTTCTGACACCATGACATTACTTCCAGGGTTGTGCCAGAAGTGACACTGCAGCATCAGCGTGCTGCATATTCCCTTCCCAATGCTTTTGTTTTCCCCAGCTGTTCTACTGCTGGCAGCCCTGTCTTCAACTTCTCCCCCATGCCCCACTCAACCAGTTTGCTACTCTGAACTACAACTATTTCAGTACCAATGGGGGAGGGAGTGGTGGTTACCTCTTTCCTGGCTATATGATCGCATTGAATTAGAGAGCTCAGAGATTACATTATTACAGCTAGTGCAGCGCGGACCCGTTTCGTTCAAAGAACTTCCACTGATCCACAAATATCTGAAAGTTGCCCTTGCAATCTCATTTGACTTTGAGACATCACTATTCACTATGAAGCACATGTCTTCCACCATTAAAATGCTCCCCTCTCACTTTCTGCAGCAAAGTTAGTTTTCTGATGCTTCTCTGATGTGTTAATGGAGCCATTACCTGAAATTGCTAGCTAGTGAAGTTTCTAGGGAACGCAACATTATTGCTACACGGATTGATCATGGACCCCATATAATCATAGCATTTCATCAACATCCAGGGTACGTTCCTCAGAACACTTTCCTGAGAAGTCCCCCCCCCCCCACAAACACACAAAATGGCACAGTCTTCATAGTGAACCTGTTTAGGATTGCTCTCTCAGTATCTGATAGGTTTGTTTATGACGGGAAATCATATTCTGAATTTGAAGCACTGTGCAACCTCTTTGTAAGTGCAGGATAGCCTAGTTCAGGGGTCGGCAACCTTTAGCACCCAAACAGCCATTTGGCCCCACCTCCCCAAGCCCCACCCCTGCCCCCAGCCTCCCCAAGCCCTGTCTTCAGCCAAGCGGGCGGGATAGACAGCAGCGGCAATACCAACGATGGCAAGTTGCACTTGGGATGTGGCGAGCGCACCTCCTTCCCCGCCCCCTCCCTCCCTCTCTCCCTCCCTCCCTCCCTCCCTCCCTCCCTCCCTCCCTCCCTCCTTCCTTCCTTCCTTCCTTCCTTCCTTCCTTCCTTCCTTCCTTCCTTCCTTCCTTCCTTCCTTCGGTGTCCTTCCCAGGCACCAGACAAGGGAAGGAGGGGAAGGGACGCTGGAGGGAGGGAGGGAGGCGGGGGTGGGGAAGGAAACGTGCTTGCCGCGTCCCAAGTGTAACTTGCTGTCATTGGCATCACTGCTGTGGAGCCACAGTACGAGGACGAAAGAGCCGCATGAGACTCTGGAGCTGCAGGTTGCCGACCCCTGGCCTAGTTGATGTATCCCACTCTTAGGCAGAATATAGACCTGTCTAAGAGGTGAGAATTTTTCTGAGATTGTCTGCACCTATATATTATATCACTAGTGGTACCCGGCCACGCGTTGCTGTGGCAAATTTCCTCCTCATCACAGTCCGCAACCCACACAGATGTCCATGCAGGTCCAATGATTCCCAGCATAGCCCTTTGGGCTGGTCAAATAGAACTCCTCTTTCCCTTTTCAACAGCAGATTGGATTCACAATGTTGTATTATGGTTTGTAGTTTGTTTAGTAGAATTCAGGGATGATCCAACACAGGTTGGCACTGACAGTTCAGACCTAATTTACCTTGGAGTACACAATGACAGAGCCTGGTGGCAGCAGCCGTTGTCTAACCACTCCTCAATGGTCAGGGCAAACCCAACGTTACTTCGGAGCAGGCACGTACCGCTGGTTGGGTTACTTCAGAGATCTCAGATTAGAACTACCTGCCCAGCTCTGTTTCGGAGTTGGCACTCCAGCAGCGGGTCAACCATACCCCTACCTTACTCCAGAGTAAGCCTCGCTGCGAGCGGATGGTGTTGCAGCCTGGAGGCAGCCAGACTCCCAAAATGTGCCAAGATTCTCGGCAGACGATCTCCCCGCTGGCAGCGGGCCCCAAGGCTGAGTTAAGGCTTGCCTTACCCCACTCCACCTTGGGCCAAGGGAAGGGGGGTTCACCTGATGTAGGGGCTGGCGGCGGCCAAGATGTTGGTGTGCATGGGGATCTCGGCCCTCCCCGTGGAAGGAGGTGAGCACCCGCAGGAGCCGATCCGGATTCTGCAGGTCCAACACGGTGCTGCCCGGTGCATCTGCAGATATCCCTCCTGCTCGCCGGGCTCTCTCTCTCTCAGCCGCCTTCCCTCCTTTTCTCTCAGAAGGCCTCAGGTGGCCTTTCCTGCTGTCTCCCTAGGTTACTGACACATGCAGGCTGGATTGCTTCAGCCGGTAGCATATGGTACTGTTGCTACCAGGTTAATACAGCACTGCTTGGAGGCAATTCTAGTGTGCAGCCCAACAAAGGACCATCCCTAGTTTAAGCATACAGCTCTTTTGACAATGTTATTTTTGAAGTGGCAACTTCATCTGTGGGTGTTCGAAGAACAAATTGTCCAAGACACATCACAGCGTGGGTCGCATTGCGGTAGCATCAGCAGTGTGCACTGCGTTAACAACCACAGCGCGCGTTGCGTCACAGTCCAGCAGGTGGCACTGGTGTTTTTGAAAAAAGATGTTTTACCTGGGCCAGGTGTGAAATTTCAGGTATGTGAACATCTAAAGACATGCTTGGATGTGAGTCCTACATTGTCTGAAAATTTCAAAGCATTCTGTCCAGTAGTTTCAGAGAGCAACGATAAGAAACAAACGGACACTTTGCTTTTTATTTATATAGATTGGCTACATCTGGTTTTTATCACTGTTTACTGACAGAGACAAAGTTGATTTCTGCTGCATTTGGGCTTTCCCATTCAGTGGGTATAGACTAGAACAGTGGTTCCCAAACTTTTCAGTTCCTAACCATTCAAAGAGGGCTCAAGGTTTTTGGGCAGCCTAGGCAAACTTTGACATTGGCACTGATCTAGTTCAGCATTATATTTCCTTCAATGGTTATCCAGTTGTTTTTGTGAAAGCAATAAACATTGCACAAAGGGTGCAGCTGCCCTCACTGTGAACCCCAAGCAGGTGGCATTCCAACATACACAGCCTTTGCATATGAAGCTTACATTTCAGCTTTTCTCCATACTCTCCTTCTCTATTACTCCTTCTAATTTCCCCAAAGATTCTAACAAACTCACCCTAGTAACCATCAAGACACCATTTACTTAATCAAAATATATATGCAGTGAAGAAAAAATACCAACTATGACATCAGAGATGCTTTTTCCTATATCAGACCCTGGTTTCCAAAGTACAAACGGTAACAGTGGGAAAGGCAGGGAATATTCCGGCTTTGTTTATTTTTCAAGGCGCACTTCAAACTTGAAATTCAAAAATCATCATGTTAAGCCTTTTGGAGTAGTTGTGTCATCACAGGGGGTAGTGGGCAACATTGTTTTGCTCCTCCTAACTCTGCAATTCTAAAAACTGTTCTATGCATTTGCCATAGAGAAAACAATCCTGCCTTATCGTTCATTGATTCATGCCTGTGAAACTGTGCTCTAATTCATTTTCTGGATCAAATTTTACTGGTGCACATGATTCAAGAAACCGAAGTAGCATTGATGGAATTCACACATTCTGCCAGATTTTAGCTGTGCTCCTCCAGCTGGCAGCAACAATTATTCTATATAATTTATCAAGCTAATTACAACATGAGGGCAGAGTTCAGTATTCTCAGGCTGTCTACATGGTGAGTACTCCAAATCTCATCCATATGCATTGCAGTTGCTCTTGATAAGGCCACAATGTGCTGCTGGATACCATTTGGCTCTTGATCTGGCTGGAGGCCACATAGCAAGCACCAAACACTATCATGGCCAGCATCTTCTCCTCCTTGCATCTGTGGTCTCCTCTCCAAAACACATTTGACTGCTGAGTGGATGGCTAGGTGCAACCTAGACTGGAAAAGAGTTGGGGAAACCTTAGCAAGGTCTCCATACCTCAAACAGCACCATAAGCATCATGCTTAACATTTATTCATGTTAGGCTAGGTTTTCAATGCTTGATTTTAATTAATATATTTTAATGTTTTGTTTTTATTATTTTGTGAGCCACATGGGGTTAGGGAAGGAGGGATGGTATAGCTGATCTCAGAAGCTAAGCAGGCCCAGTATTTGGATGGGAGATCAGCAAGGAAAGCATTTAGAAGAAGACAGTGGCAAGCCATTTGTGCTTCTCATTTGCTTTAGAAGACCCCTTGCCAGAGTCACTATATTTGGGTGCTGTGTGGTTTCCGGGCTGTATGGCCGTGTTCTAGCAGCATTCTCTCCTGTGGCGTTGCCAGCCTTACCATCTGTGGCTGGCATCTTCAGAGGATCTGATGAGAATGTTGCCAGAACACGCCATACAGCCCGAAACCACACAGCACCCAAGTGTTCAACCTCGCCGAAAGCCTTCTCGACAATACATAGTCACCATATTGCTTGTAATTTGATTGCGTACACTTATATGTTTTACACCTCCAGCCACATTGGGCAGATTCCTGAGAGGCAGCATATGTTGGTACAGCAGAACTGTTCACACTTTTCATGAGGTCCCAGCAATGCAACAGCTACAGGGGTGCAAATCCTAGCTGAATTTTCAATGGCATGATGGATTGACATGACACAATAACAGGCATTGTGAATACAGTCTGGAGTAGAGGATTTTTTTGATCTTATTCTCTCCCTTTAGAAGGATTATTTATAGACTTAGAAGGGAACTCAAGGTGGCATACATGATGAGAGGGTTCCTCTCAAGAGGTCCACATTCATTCGGGTACTGACCAGACCCAGAATTGCTTAGTTTCAACAGATTATGTCATTGGATCTTATGTGTTCAATAATACTGTGGGGTTGTGGTGCAAAACACACATTGATGCACCTGCAGGCTGGAGGTTATATGCTGGGGGGGGGTGGGTAAAAAAATTTAAGGAATCCAAGAGGAAAAGGGACAAACAGGAAATAAGGGAAATGTGTTATTGCTACTTTGCACTCAGACTTCAGTATCAAAGAGAGTAAGTGAGATTGTTGTATAGTTGCTATGAGAATGAGCTGCTAGAACCAGGAGGGTGCTGGTTCAAACTAGACATTCACCTACTAGGGGACTTCTTAGTAAGCCAGCTTTGAGTGTAATATGGGGATAAAGGTATTGGCTTAGCTTTACAAGACTGTTGTAAATATAGGCTGTGTTGATTCATGTGAAGCATTTGAACACTGAAAGAGCTATGTAACATGCTAAAGAGGAAATGCAAGTTAGCATTTCTGGGGATAACCATTTGGAGACTATACCCTATATGAATTTGGTCTAATTATTTCAGTATTTCTATTATTAATATTTATTATTATTATTTATTTGATTTCAAAGACCCCCCTCATCCCCTGAAGGACTCTGTAGGCAGCTTACAACAACTACATCCATAATCAATACCTTAAAAAAATTAAAACCCCTAAAAATTCATTAAGCTTGAAGCGCATCAATCTCTAGAACAGAGACAGTAAAGGGATTATATAATGGTGTGTTGACAAAGAGAGTCTTGCCCCTCTATTTTGTTGGTTTCTCTCTCACGCCTCCATCCTGGTGATCAAGACAAGTTTCTTTTCTCTGCTCCATCACACATTCAGCCTAGAAAATGAACTTCTCTGATAAATAAGATGAGAACCAACAAAGAGATGGAAAGGATCGAGCATCACTTCAGATCTTGTTCTCCCTAGCAATAACAGAAGCCTTTTTTTGGGAGGAACAAACCCTTTCCCTAGCCCTGAGACCACAGTAATTAATCAGCCAGTATTTTACTACAAAGCAATCAGCTGCCTTAGCATTCAGGCCTTAGGAAAAAATTCACAGCCGCGTATTATTATTTCCATACTAACAGATTGTGTCTTAGTCCAGGGTAATAGTTAATTTGGATTATGCAATCTCTATGAAAAACTAACTCCATATGATAGCAACTAGGATCGCCTCCAGCCACACCTCTTCTTCACTACTCTCTTCCTTATTTAAAGTTTTTTTCCCAGATCTCTTCCTTTCACCTTCAGCAAACCAAGGCTCGGATGACCTGGCCCCATCCTCTTATTCCCAGTTAACATTGAAAATAATATTTTGTTCCAGAGCTCAACAAGCCTATGGCCTTATAACTGGAGTCAGAAGAATGTGTCCCAGCTTGCTTTGCTTGTTGAATCTGCCCAGGACTTACCTTCGTCTTGGAGAGCAGCAAGGCTTCCAGCTCAACACCCTACTTCATGCTTCTTGCTGTGCTTTCCTTCTTTTTACCTTTTGGAATTATTGCCTGCCTGTAATTGACTCTTTGCCAGACCTGCATGGATTGGTAGATATCATCACTCTTTTCCTTACTCCTTTGGACTCACTTCTGTTTCTTGAGTGATATCATACAGTGACTGGGATCATTTGTAATATTTGTATCTCCATATGAGCATTCCAGCAGCAATATTACTGCTGAATCACTGTGACTGCTTTTGAGCAATTATTCTCCTGTATGATTCCACTATATCCAAGGTCTAAGTATCTTTTCCCAACTTGCACAAAAGAGCTTTATCATTTTGTCAATGATCTTTTGTTCTGCTTATGAGTCATAGTCCAGATTGCACACATTTGCCTAAACTAACCGAAGCTCCTAGGTCTGATATGCAGCAGAAGGAAGACAGCTGTGTTATGCTCAGGTCATTTTAGTATGAATTTGGGCTGAATTGATGTGGGCTGCATTCACATGGCAGTGTGTATAGTTGGCATTGTTCTACTGACCACAATAATAATGATAGGTCATTGCTAAGCATAAGTGGGAGATAAATATACAGCTGAACATTAGGTTTTGTTGGCATCCCCAGCAGCACGCGATGCAAATGCAGTCATGGTCCAGAAGTGACATCATCACACTGGGTGACAAATGCCCATGGCAATAATGCTATCACTTTGTCAGGATGGCACCTAGTTGATTGGAAGTGGCATTCCTAACTCCAATTTGAAGGCAACATGAAATATGGACGGTGACTGTATCTGGGAGATTGAGATGGCATCTCGTCAATGAAACAGTTACAAGATATGGCGTACTCAGCCTGCTTTTTTATGTTACCATTCTTCCCTTTGATCTTTCCTTTTGATGGTTTCACAGTCTTTGTAGATAACTAGCTTTATCCCCGAGAGCTCTCTCTCAAAGGAAACGGCATGTTTCCATTGCTCCTTGGGGCAGAAGTCCAGGTGACTTGGGGCACCTGGGCTCCAAAGTAACTTTCTCACATTCTTTGGGAAAATGGGAGGGGAGGTTATTTCTGAATGAAGGAGATAGCAAAAGTCAGGTTCATCAGAACCGGCTTTTTACAATCTGGGTGCTTCATTGCCTTCCAATAAACGCTGCTGATCAACATTCCAGAGTCCGCTTTATTGATTCAAGGATCGAGACCAACACACTTCCAGGTCATGTCACTTGCTTCATTATACCATGAATCATGATTGCACCCTCCACAGCACAAGTCTCTTGCCTCCACTATCTCCCAGCAAGTAGTGAACATAATACATCATTGTCTTCTCCCTATGGAGTCACTGGAGATTGTAGTTCCATGAAGCCTCACCATTTGTAATGACTCCCCAGCAGCAGCAGAAGGCCACTGCTTTCACATCCTGCATGTGAGTCTCAAAGGCACTCTTGTACAACAAGTGAGTAGCAGAGTGCCGGACTAGATGGACTCTGGTCTGATCCAGCAGGCTAGTTCTTATATTCTTATGTTCTTATTAATTTTAATCCAGCAGTCATCCTTGGCGCCAACGGCACCCTTGGCTCTAGACTGAGAATGGCTTGACAGGCTGTCATTATGATTCATATTTCATTGGAACAGCAGCATGCTCTGTAGCTGAATTTCAGGCTGTACCAGGGCCCCAACATGATGTCCATAGGTTCACGGCCCTCACCAACACCTTTTCTGTCACCTGCCAAGAGTTTATAGGAAGCTGGTGGGGCCAGGTAGGTTCCTTTCTACTGACTTTGGAGATTTGATTACAGCAGATTATTTTTTAAAAGTTGCTTTGCCAGCAGCAGCCACCACAGCACAAGGTTGTATAAATGTAATTATAAGAACTTAAGTTGTGGCAATAATTTTGTGATTGGCTCCTTCCTCCTGTGGCAGTCACTCGGCAGTAATTTTGTTGCCTAGCCTTACCATGATGTGTCAGAATCCCCATTGTGCCCAGAAGCCTCAAAAGTTGGGGATTCCGGTCTAAACTTTCGTATCTACTACAAGTCCAGCACTATAGCTGTAAGCCAACAGTGGCTAACAATTGCATTTGGGAGAGGAGGGCTGGAAGTGTAATTTTACTTCTTTATAATATGAGCCTGCCTGCCTGTCATTCTTCAAAAATGTACAAAGCAGGAAAGTTCAGAGGCTACACCTGTAAATGGAATTAGGATCTGGCAGTCCAGATGAGTGCCTTCATATGGAAGTAGGGGTGGGTATTGCATTGCCTTGTATCTTCTAATCCCACATTCTGCACTGCTTATACTATATCAGACTGTAGCGCTATGCTTTTGCTTGGTTCAGGTAGGCACTTGAGGCAAGCGATAGCTAGTGTAGTCAAACATAGTCTAGAGGTATTCAAGTATTCAGAAGTCCGCCACCAAACCTAGTAGGGCAGATCTGAAAAAAGCACAAGCCTCGGCCATGATCCAGAAAGACAAACACATTTGAGATGGTTCCTTGTTCAAGTGATATATTGCAATTCCAAATGTTTCAAAGTGGTTCACATACTACTGTTTAAACGTTTATTTTCTACTGAGAGTGATTTCGGCAAAGCTACTGGATTTGTTTCTAAAGTTGCTTTTTTCTGAGGAGTTAGGGAATATTCTCAATACATCCCTTGCTAATTTCTCCTTTTAAACTGGCCTAGGAACACTCCTTTCTTTCTTCAACAGAGCTTATTTCCCATTAAACTGTTAGGGGATCATCACTCTATCAATCTTTAAAACTGTAATCCTAGATAACTGCTTATGATTCTTCCTATCCAAACCCAAAGTGTGTCCATCAGATTGCAAATGCCTTAGCAGCAGACCAGGTGCTCAGGAGCAACAGCAGCAGAAGGCCATTGCTTTCACATTCCTGCATATATGAGCTCCCAAAGGCACCTGGTGGGCCATCAAGTAAAGTAGCAGCTGCTGGACTAGATGGACTCTTGTCGATCCAGGCTAGTTCTTATGTTCAAAATGTAGCGTAAAGTGTAAAGTTCTTAAAGTGTAAAGTTCTTATGTAGCAAAAAAATGTAAAGTGATGCACATAGGGCAAAAAAATCCAACTTCACATACACACTACAGGGGTCAGTGCTATCAGTCACAGACTAGAAAGGGATTTCGGCATCTTAGGGGTTGACAGTTCCATGGCAATGTCAACTCAATACATGGCAGCTGTAAAAAAGGCAAACTCTATGCTGGGGATCATTAGAAAAGGAATTGATAATAAAACTGCAAGATTGTCATGCCCTTATATAAAGCAGTGGTGCATCGCGACTTGAGTAATTGTGTCCAGTTCTGGTCACGCGATTCAAAAAAGGATATTGAGGAGATAGAAAAAAGTGCAGAGAAGGGCAACGAGGATGATTGGAGGGACTGGAGCACCTTTCCCTATGAGGAGAGGCTGGTGCTGCTTGGGACTCTTAGTTTGGAGAGGAGGCGCTGAGGGGATATGATTGAAGTCTATAAAATTATGCATGGGTAGAAAAAATGCTGACAGAGACATTTCTTCTCACAATACTAGAACCAGGGGCAATACATTGAAAAATGCTGGGGAAGAATTAGAACTAATAAAAGGAAAACACTTCTTCACGCTAACGGTGATTGGTGTTTGGAATATGCTGCCACAGGAGGTGGTGATGGCCACTAACCTGATAGCTTTAAAAGGGCTTGACAGATTTATGGAGGAGAAGTCGATTTTATGGCTACCAATCTTGATCCTCCTTGATCTGAGATTGCAAATGCCTTAACAGACCAGGTGATCGGGAGCAACAGCTGCAGAAGGCCATTGGCGCTCACATCCAAAGGCACCCGGTGGGCCACCGCGAGTAGCAGAGAGCTGGACTAGATGGACTCTGGTCTGATCCAGCTGGCTTGTTCTTATGTTCTATGTTCTTATGTCCCTTTTCACTCCAGATGAGAATCCTCCATCAGACAGCTTGCATCACTGTTCCCCAAGCACTGCCCGTTAACCCCTTCCAAATCAACTGTGAGTTCACAACTGGACAGAATTCTCAAATTTTCACCCTCAGAATTCTATTCACCCTCCCTATCAATCAAGGGATTCATGACTGGGACAATTCCTTGGCATGCAGCTGTTCATCAAGATATGATTACATTTCCCTCTTTTGTACTCTGTGATCCATCTTGGAGATATGCTGAGAAAGATAAGCTATAAATGTTTAAATAAATACATTCCCAATAGTTACAGAACACAGCTTTGGTAGCATAAAGTCAATGATGGAGATGGGAGGAAATGGAAAACCATACAATTTATATGAAATTCATGAGAGTCTCACCAGAGGTGTTGTGGGTTAGGGTGTTGGACTAGGATCTGTGATCCATGTTTGAATCCCCACTGTGCCCATATAAACCTGTAGAATACCTTTTTTGACTAGTCCAGGGGGTAGGGAACCTGCAGTTCTCCAGATGTTCGAGGGGACGGGTTTGAACTACAATTCCCATCAGCCCCTACCAGCATGGCCAATTGGCCATGCTGACAGAGGCTGATGGGAATTGTAGTTCCTGAACATCTGGAGAGCCGCAGGTTCCCTACCCCTGGACTAGTCAATGTCTCCCAGCCTAAACTATCTTACAGGGTTGTTGAGAGGATAAAATAGAGGAAATGAGAATAATGTAATCTGTTTGCAGTCCCCATTAGGGATGGCAGGGTATAAATGAAGTAAATAAAAATACTTCTTCAAGTAGTCATCTGTCAAGGCATTTTGCATACAAAAGTTAAGATAATATTAACATGTGGAATTTTCACAGCATTTGGAAACAATTCTATTTTCCACTCAAGTGAAAACCAGTGCATTTTTTTTCAAAACCACATCTTTATTTAAAAATGTGGTAGGGCCCCCCTCAGGGGTCAGATCTGGCTTGCGGTCTAGCAATTGCTTATTCCTGCCACAGGTCATGGTAAAATACTCACCATTTCAGTCACAAATTATCTACATCTCTCGGCATGATTTCTTCTGCAAATCTGAGCAGCCTAAGGTGATTTGGGCTATCCAGAGGGAGGGGGAAAGAAAGAGTGTGTTCTTTCTTTCCTCTCTGAGTAATTTGCTTCTTCAGGAATTCACTGGACAGGGTATAGCGTAACATAACAAAAAGTGCATTTATTATGAAAGCATTTGATGAGAGGAAATAAGATGGTATCTACCCACATCTTGAGGATCATAGACATATACTGTTACCGACAAAAGCTCTGGATGGCAGTCAAAAGCCTACTCATCCCTCTCAAGAATACTGAAATGTGGCTTTCTGCCAGAAAGCAACAGTGATCAAAAGACATAAACAATAAGGCCTTTTATGCTAATGACTACATCTAAATATGTACCCTAAGTAGTTTCATCAAAGAAAATAAGCTGTATCAATTAAACTGGATTTCTAATAATGGATCAGCTTATTCATAAGCCTGTTAAAATTAGCCATTTGATTGGTTTTTCATAATTTTCCATAAGTTTTTTTTAGAAAAAAGTAAATGCGATTGATAACATTTTTGCTGTTCTCTTTAGAAAATGTAATGCAGAGAAGTATGATGACCAGTATAACAAAGAGACAATAAAATTTAACTAATTATATTTCTTTCATTTTCCAAACTAAGTCAGTACTGAAATTAAATGATTATTTATGAATACATGCTTACACTAAAACCACACTTTTGGAGAATAACCTTGTTTAAAAAAATGTTAGGATTCAAAAAGTCATCACCTTCAGAAACTTGGTCTGAAATTATTTTGTGATTTTGAACATATGAGTTCTGCCTTATTTCATTGATCTAGATCGGTATTTGCTACTCTGATGGGCAGCCACTCTTCAGTGTTCTCAAGTAGATAAGGATCTCTTTATGCATTGGTCTAGATTGTTACAGCCCTATAGAAAATAATTCCCAAAGCAAAGATTCCTGAACCTAATCTTCAAGTTTGTAGTAGGGATGCTTGAATGCCTGCCAGTTTGGATTATGTCCCATTTGCCAGTGGTGATCAGGCAGCCAATCAATCACTGGGCTGCTTGGCTGTTCACAACCTGTTCATTTGTACTTGCAGGAACAGTCTATTTGCAACCATCAGAAACCAAATGCCGGTTGATAAGGGATCGCCTAGGAGTTGGCTTCTATTCTCCTGCTGGGGACTTTTCTGCTCTGTACCCAGAAAAGGTTTTTTTGAGGGGGGCGGAGTAAGAATCCAGCTCTCAGCTAATCAATTTTTTCCTTCTCCTGCAAATTTTGGCATTTCCTGCACAGCACAAATAAAATGTCTTGCAGACATTAAAAAAACTGTTTTACTTTTTGTGTGTCTGCACAGAGAGAACAAAAAAAGCATTGCCAGTCAAAATACTTCTATTACAACTTCCCCCCACTGCCACTAGCTGACTGAAGCTTGTCAGTTTCATTTTCTTGCCCCCGCCATTTTGTGTGCTGCTGCAGAAATTCTCCAGCCCACCAGTCATTTGCTGAAGGTTTCTCATAGAGGTTTCTGCTAGCAGCTCATGCATGTGTGATCTAGTTTAGCGATTTTTGAAAAACCCAGGTTGAGGGAAATAAAACAACAAGAAAATGTTTTGGGAAAGATAGCTGTATGGAGTTCCTCCCCAAAATATTTTTTATAACAAGACATTATATTTGTGTTATGCAGAAAGGACTTGCGCTGCCTCCCTGACTTGCTGTTGGGGGCAGGGGCAGAAGTCAGACAATTAGTTTATTTCCTTTTTCTGCACCTCAAGCTTTGAGCCCAGGCTGCAAAGGAAAAAAAGCTTTCTTCTCTCTCTTTTGCAGTTGGGAGCTAAGAATTATTGCCTCTGTCCCCAACCTGCTTGAATGGAGGGAAGAGAATTGAGCCAGCTTGTTCAGCCCTGCCTGGGACAGAGCCTTCCTGTTGGTTTGCCTGCAGTCAACCACGCAGAAGCCGACCTGGTGAGCTGCCGCCTGCTGCCCATGGGAAGGAGTGAGAGTCCATCCCCATTGGAAACACCTGCAGGGGGTGGCATCTGGCAGTTACAACAGGAGTTCCACCAGCTGCCCAAGATAGCTGCCCCTCAAAGGGGGTGCTCCTATCCCCCATTCTTTCCAATGGGAGCTAAGGAGATGGGGGCTACCCCTTTGAGGGTCCATAATTTTGGTCCCCCTGAACCAAACTGCACCAAACTTGGGAAGTATCATCAGGACAGCCTCTTGATGATACCCTGAAATTTTGGTGTCACTAGATTAACGCTTGCACCCCTGACAGGCACCCCCAAATTTGCCCAAGATTCTTCGTTCTACATTGAGTTTGCTGCATTGCTGTCAATGGGGAAATTTGGGGGGTGTCTGAGGAGTGCACATTTCTGAAGGCACAGTCACAAAACTTTCAGGGTATCTTCAGGAGAGTCTCTTGATGACACCATCCAGGTTTGGGGGACTTTGCTTCAGGGGGTTCAATGCCATGGGTAGGTTGCTTGGTCACACAAGCCTCTTACTGTTGCCGGCTTAGGTCACCTAACCTTCAAGCACCTCGGGAGATGTCAGCCACAGGTGCAGGTCAAACAGTAGGAGCAACCAACAGTTGCAAGTGTTGTGTGTGTTTTCTAGGCTGTGTGGCCGTGTAGGTCCTGCTACTGTAGTTTGGCCTGCACCTGTGGAACCCTAATGATTTTTTCTCTTGGTCACCCCAAAATCACCACCACATCATAGCTGGCATCTTCAGAGGGGTATCACAGAGAGAAGTCTGTTATACATTGTGTCTACTGGGAAGGAAGGCTTCATGCCTACCATTGTTACAATGGTGGAACCCAGCAGACTTCATGTGAAGGAGTGGTGAAACATACAAACCAATATTTTTAAAACTAGTGACACCAAAATTTCAGGGTATCATCAGGATTACTTTGGTAAAGTTTGGTTCAGGGGGGCTTCTGAGGACAGGCTGGCTGAGACTAGTCACTAGTCACTTTTTCCTAGCCTCCCCATCCGTTTCACCGCCTCTCCACCTCCAAACTTGTCTTCCACACAACCCGTCCCCTGCCTTCCATCCTTCCCACTTTTAAACTTTCCCGTCTGTTTCAAGCCCTCCCACCAATCCCCAAGGCTTGCCTCTGACCCTGCCTTTTTGCAGCCAGCCTCAGGCTCCAGGGGGTGAATGCCGGGACATTTAAACTGTGCCCCGCCCCCCACTTGGGGTTGCGTCGCTGCTGCGCTGCAGGTGTGGGGTCAGCAAGGCATCCTGGCTCTGCCCACCTTGCTGTCGGTGGGCTCGTAGCACTGCCATTTCTGCTGGCTATCCCGGCCTCTCCTGAACTCCTGAGCTTTCCCTGTCATCTGGGCACCCTCCCACCTCTTGGCTCTTCCTCACTGGTGAGTTGGGGTGGTTCTCATCCCCCTCCCACGGCGAGGTTGGGTCTGTCTCATCTGGCCCCGAACAGGGGGCTTGTGATTTTTATATCATCTTTCTCCCCCACTTCTCTTCCCCTCTCTCTATCTTATCTCTCTCTCTTTCTCTACTTACCTACCTACCTATTTCTCTTTATCTCCCTCCCTCTCTCTGTCTCTATCATCTTTATCTACCTCCCTCTCCCTCCCTCCCTCTATCCCCCCCCCTCTTTCATTTCCCTGGCCCCTCTGCATCTGTTAGATCTCCCCCCCCCCCTACACACACACTTGTTTATGTCTGATTCCATAGTGAAAAAGCTGCTGGTTTTCCCACAAGTCAGAGTGGGAAACAGAAAGGGAACATCCAGTGGGTGAGAGAAGAACCTCCATCCTGTTGAGATACATAGAAATAGCTGGGGCAAGGTGATGAAGAGGGGTGGGTGGGGATGGAAGGCTCCTTTTTCCCAAATGCCACATAGACCCCTAACCTTGGACCATGCAGGCTTGTATAATATCAATATTTTGTTCATCATTACAAAAGCACCTTTGGTGTATAAAGGAGTGGATGTTTTTGTTTGGATTTGGGGCCAATCTCACCGCCTTGACTTAATTAGATCTGTGGTGGTGCTCAAAACAGAATCCGTTCCTGAAATATAGTCCATGTTCCATGAGTTACTTCCTAGTCATATCTTTGCAACAAGGCTGAAGGGAGGGGGACAGCTGCTCCAAGCACAAGGAAGAGGTCGAGGCTAAGGGGGCTGCTGCTTGGGGACCCTGCCTAGCCAGGTCCCAGTGCACCAGGCTCTGTTTTTGAGAGGAGGTGGAGTGAAGAGAAGAGAAGAGAAGAGAAGAGAAGAGAAGAGAAGAGAAGAGAAGAGAAGAGAAGAGAAGAGAAGAGAAGAGAAGAGAAGAGAAGGAGATCCTGGCTTCCTTTTTAGAGTTAATTCATGTCATGCTGGGTCTTCTTTTCCTGATGCCTTCTGCTTTTCCAAGTATTATTGTCTTTCTCATCTTTTCCACTGAGCCTTGTCTTTTCATGATATGGCCAAAGTCAATAGCTTCAGCTTGGTCGTTCTTAGCTGCTAGAAAGGATTCAGGTTTGATTTGATCTTTGTGTGCATTATGTGCAGCCAAGTATCTTCCAGTTTATGTCAACCTTATGAATTAACCACCTCCAAAACATTCTGTCATTAACAGCTCCACTTATGTCTTGCAAATGGGGTGTGTTTGTGTGTGTGCAAGGCTTCCTTGATGAAGTCAATCTGTCTTGTGTCCCCCCCCCCCCAAAGGCCAGCTGGGCCCTCGGGGACCCGGCAGAGGCCTACCCTCCCACCCCTTGCTATTCCCCACAACCCTTGCCACCCTCTGCCACTCCTAGCCATCTGCAGCAGAATTTCCTGGGCAGAGTATCACCCTGTATTGGGAAAATGTGTCTGTCTGGGAATGCCTGAAGAGCAGAAATGAACAGTGGTTAAGGAAATTATGATATTTTATTGTGTAAAGTTAAACATTCACTTTACATATATATTTCTATTCAGCTGTGGTCAGGACACAAGCATGGGGCCATGAGAGAAGACGAGTGCATTTTACCGGGAGGTGGGGTATCTGGCCTGGGCTGCAAGTATATCATTTTAAAATTCCTAAAACAACACAGGAGTTTTGTCCGTGGTTCATTGGATGAATGGCATGAACTGCAAGCTTGTATTGGTCCCTGGGAAATGATTGTAATATTACAGTACAGTACAGAACTGCAAGCTTGTATTGGTCCCTGGGAAATGATTGTAATATTACAGTACAGTACAGAACTGCAAGCTTGTATTGGTCCCTGGGAAATGATTGTAATATTACAGTACAGTACAGAACTGCAAGCTTGTATTGGTCCCTGGGAAATGATTGTAATATTACAGTACAGTGGAGGCCAGTTTCTCTGGATCTCAGTAGAATTTATGCTCAAATGCATTATTACTAATATGAAAATTGTTGATATTGTATTTTATATGACAAATTACAGTTATGAAGTAGCAATGAAAATAATTTTATGGTTGGGGGTCACCACGACATGAGGAACTGTATTAAAGGGTCCCAGCATTAGGAAGGTTGAGAACCACTGCCTTAAAGTTTATGATGTTATGATTATTGATGTTCTTGTTGTTTATCATGCTATGTTTATAATGTTATGATGCTATGTTTATCGATGTTTTGTTGCTTGATGTTATAATTCCTGATGTTTGCTGTTATGCTGTTGTAGTTCACTACCCTGAACCCTTCGGGGGAGGGCGGTACACAAATAGAATAATACAATACAACTCTTTCTCCCTGCCCTTTTGCAATACCTACATTAACAGCATTCTTTCTGTCCCCACAAAGTTTGGAGGGTAAAGAAAAGAAAGCAACTCTTTCCCTTCACCCTTTTACAGTGTCATTGTGTAACTATCTGGGAGAGTTGGATCCAGTGGTGTAGCTAAGGAAAATGGAGCCTGGGGCAAAATCTGAGTTTTGCGTCCCCCCCCATATGGGCATCGTCCCTCCCCCACCACGACCAAACAACATTTTTTTGCATCAGGTCATCTCAAAGTCACCATCACATTATAGAACATGCCCCCAACATACAAATCTGAACACACCCAGGGCTCCCTACTTTAAACAACATTAAAATTGATGCTAATTTTTGAAGGGGGGGAATCCACCCTGAAACAGCATCACTTTTAATGTTGTTTAAACTAGAGATGCCAGATTCTCCTTTTAAATCCACCTTAAAGAGAGACTCTGGGCTCCCTAGTTTAAATAACATTAAAAGTTTCAGGGTAGATTCCCCACCCACCCCCCAAACAGCATCATTTTCAATGTTGATTACTGTGGGTTTTCTGGGCTGCATGGCTGTAGTCTGGTAGATCTTGTTCCTAATGTTTCACCTGCATCTGTAGCTGGTATCTTCAGAGGTGTATCACAGAGAGAAGTCTGTTATACACTGTGTCCAGACTTCTTTTATAACAGACTTCTCTCTGTGATACATCTCTGAAGATGCCAGCCACAGATGCAGGTGAAACGTTAGGAACAAGATCTACCAAACCACAGCCACACAGCCTGTAAAACCCACAACAACCAGTTGAATCTGGTTGTGAAAGCCTTCAACAATACTTTCAATTTTTTTTAATCTAGGGAGCCCAGAGTCTCCCTTTAAATCCACTCCAAAGTGGGTGGATTTAAAGAGAGAACCTGGGGAAAATTTGAGGGTGCCTGTCAGGGGAGCAATGTTTAAGCTAACAGTACCAAAATGTTAGGCTATCTTCAGGAGACTCTCCTGATGAAACCACCCAGGTTTAGTGAAGTTTGGTTCAGGGGGTCCTTCCTCTCCCCAGAACAGACTTGTGAAGTAGGTGGGACTGAGAGAGTTCTGAATGAGCTATGACTAGCCCAAGGCCACCCAGAAGGCTTCATGTGTAGGAATGGGGAAACAAATCCAGTTCACCAGGTAAGAATCCACCACTCATGTGGAGTAGGGAATTAAACCTGATTCTCCAGGTTAGAGTCCATCATTCTTAACTACTAACCACGATTCACTCACTTTGACACATGAAATACTTGAATTGCTATTCCATTGGAATAATATGTATATCATCTTGAAGTGCATAGTATAAGAAATGAAACATATAAATATTTTTTCAATGTTTTCCCTGTCACTAAGGCAACTTAAATGAACATGCTCAGCCTTTTAATAGCAGGGCAGCCAATCCAGAGGCCCAGGCAGGCTACTGCCGCTCTGTTCCATTGCCTCCAGAGAGCTTTTCAGCAGCATGAGGAAGCAAAAAAATAAAATGAAATTTCCCCATCATTGGAAAGCCTTCCATTGGGCTATTGAGAAAACTCAGCAATGAAGGAATAAGAGGGGAAGTCCTCCTATGGATTCAAAACTGGTTGAGAAACAGGAAGGAAAGGTGGGTGTAAATGGGAAGTTCTCACAATGGAGAGATGTAGGGAGTGGTGTCCCCCAAGGATCCGTTTTGGGACCAGTGCTCTTTAACCTATTCATAAATGACCTGGAAGTAGGGGTGGGTAGTGTGGTGGCCAAGTTTGCAGATGATACCAAATTATGTAAGGTGGTGAGAACCACAAAGGATTGCGAAGAGCTCCAAGTGGACCTTGATAAATTAGGTGAGTGGGCTAAGAAATGGCAAATGCAGTTCAATGTAGGAAAATGTAAAGTGATGCACATAGGGGCAAAAAATCCAAACTTCACATACACGCTACAGGGGTCAGTGCTATCAGTCACAGACCAGGAAAGGGATTTGGGCGTCTTAGTTGATAGTTCCATGGGAATGTCAACTCAATGCATGGCAGCTGTGAAAAAGGCAAACTCTATGCTGGGGATCATTAGGAAAGGAATTGATAATAAATCTGCACAGATTGTCATGCCCTTATATAAAGCAGTGACGCGACCGCACTTGGAGTACTGTGTTCAGTTCTGGTCGCCACATCTCAAAAAGGATATCGAAGAGATAGAAAAAGTGCAGAGAAGGACAACGAGGATGATTGAGGGACTGGAGCACCTTCCTTATGAGGAGAGGCTGCAGCGTTTGGGACTCTTTAGTTTGGAGAGGAGACATCTGAGGGGGGATATGATTGAAGTCTATAAAATTATGCATGGGGTAGAAAATGTTGACAAGAGAGACATTTTTCTCTCTCACAATACTAAAACCAGGGGGCATCCATTGAAAATGCTGGGGGGAAGGAAACATTTCTTCACGCAACACGTAATTGGTGTTTGGAATATGTTGCCACAGGAGGTGGTGATGGCCACTAACCTGGATAGCTTTAAAAGGGGCTTGGACAGATTTATGGAGGAGAAGTCGATCTATGGCTACCAATCTTGATCTTCCTTGATACGAGATTGCAAATGCCTTAGCAGACCAGGTACACGGGAGCAGCAGCAGCAGAAGGCCATCGCTTTCACATCCTGCATGTGAGCTCCTAAAGGCATCTGGTGGACCACTGTGAGTAGCAGTGAGCTGGACTAGATGGACTCTGGTCTGATCCAGCAGGCTCTTTCTTATGCTCTTACATGAAGTTACACCACCAGAAAGGGCTTTTTTTTTGTGCTGTGTGGAATGGACCTTTGTCTTTCACATAAGTTCTGGTAAGTAGATGCTTGAGAAAATCATAATCCAAACTAAGGTCAAAGCCTGAAGATCAAAACCTGCTGCCAAAGCAAGAGTCTTGTGGCACCTGAAAAACAAACATATTTTGGCATATATTCCTTTCTGGCCTGTCCTGGATGGCCCAGGCTAGCCCAAAACCACCAGATCTTGGAAGCTAAGCAGAACAGTCTCTGGTTAATATTTGGATATGAGACCACCAGGGAAGTTGTTGCTACACAGAGGAAGGCAATAGCAAACCATCTCTGAACATCTGTTGCCTTGAAAACCCTGCGGGATCAGCATAGTTGTTTGTAACTTGACAACACTTTGCCATACCACCCTCCTTTCCTAACTGCTGTTGGGCAGGAGTAAGAAACACTGATGTTTTATCTTAGCTCCTAAAGCAACTGGAAAGGTGAGGTGTCCATGGAGCTTAGTCTTCTTGACTCTTTCCCCATGTACTTTGTGTTCTGTTCACTTTTATCAACATCAGTAACCAATAAACTCAGCTGCTGAAAAATTGTAATGAAAAACTGAAAAATTCTCTGTAGACCCATAGAGGATAAAAATTACTTAATTAACATTAAGGCCGCTACATGCACTTATCATATGAATGACTGTCTGAGTTCCTCAGCAAATAAGAGAGGATATCTGAGGTCAGCATTGTTGGAATAAAGACATTTCAAACAATGAAGGCATTGGTTTAAGATTTGAGGAGGTTTTTTCCCAAAAAGAGAGAGAGGGACCTCTGAGAAAGAGAGCAAATGAAGCATGATAGTATATTAACAAATCTCTGAAGGAATCCAGAACAGCCAACCACTTCAAAAAATGCACATTTAACAGTGTTGCTGAGAGGGAATTGAGGGGACACCACTGGAATTTGACTGAAAAGCATTCTCTTAAGCAACATTAAAGCTTCCCCCCTCCTCTCTCTTTTATTGACTTCGGATGGCAAATGTGGCCCTTGCTAGCTAGTTACAATTGAGGTAACAAAGGTATGCAGGACTTCAGTGGGAATTTGGTATTCCAAATTAGAGCTAGAGGGTCACTTGCTGGCAGGGGACAAGTTGCTGAAAAAGAAAAGCACCTCAAAGCAGGCAGTTTGAAAGGGAAAGATGAAACAGGGAAGTGATTTAACTTCAGCATTGAATTCACTGATAAAAAAGAAACCAAGGAAGTACATTTGTACAAGCATTTAAAAAGGAATATAGTACATTTCTTTTGTAAAAAGTATTTTCCCAAAAAAATGAAACTTGGCATAACTTCACTGACAGAACTCATGGAAGAAGGTACCATAAATAACAGAAGAACATCATTTTTTTGCCAGTTATGGGAAAAATAAGGACTCTGACAGCCCAATTCAGGGCAGGGGAGGGCTGAAGTGACTCATGGAACCATGGAGCTGTGCCAGTGGACTTGCCCTCCCTCAGTTATTCATCCTGGTCAGTTCAGAGGGAGGGAGTGGGCTGAAGGAGAAGTCACAAACAGGCATTGGTAGTCTCTTCCCACCTGCAGTGAGAAATACAATGGTGAAACCTGATTGGTGGCATCATTGCAGTCAAAACTGCTCCTTATAAGATCTTGGTCTTAACTGCTTTCCCCTGTGAAGCATATTAGGCTAATCAGAAAGTCTCTTCTGTTGGACAGTCAGTCTGGAAAGGGTTGATTAATGCTGGTTATACGTTTGCTTTTTAAGTGGCTTTTCAGAATAATGGGGATTCTCAACTATTGCAAGGATGAATTACTTCTGCAATTCCTATATTAAGAAACAAATATTTCATTAAAAATGTTTCTGTCTGTTTAATGTAACACCATGAATAATGTTACATTTCCAATCAAGGTTGAAAAATAGATACACCTCATCAACCCAACTGTTGAAATACAAAGTATCCTAATTCCCCATTGCTGTATATTATACTGAGACCCATTACACACAGAATGTTTACCTTACGGCTCTACAGTGTGCAGTGGGCTTGCAGAGGGGTCTCCTCACATTTTTCTATTTACATGCAAGAAGCCATTCCCTGCCTGCCCCAAAGTTCACTTGCTGGTCTCACTGCCCCCCATCTCTCTCTCTTGTAAAAGGGAGGAAGCAGAGTGGGGGAGGTAGGGTGGAGACAAAAAGACACCCTACTTGTGTTCTTCCTTTGCAAAAGCCAAAGAGAGAAGGTTGTTTTTAAAATAGAAGCTTGTCTGAAAATGCCCTCCCAACCATCAGAGAAGACAGAAGCAGAGCAGGAGCGATAAAGCAATAAAGCAGAGACCCTGTTTGTACTGTTCCTATCGATGTATCAATACAAGCATTTAGACAAGTGGGAAGGAGTCAGCAACAGAGAGAAGGACAAGCGGGAAGGTGCAAAGCAGTGCAAGGGAGTAGGGAGCGAGACTAGGTGGGCTGAGTGTGGATGGAGAGAAGAGGTCCAGGGCAAAACTGTGGTCACTGGCAACTCTGGCTGCTCTGGCTGCAAAGCAAAATTAAATTCATGCTAGAAGTGGTCTCGCTTGCAGCTGGGAGAATAGAAAGCAAAAGTGGGGCTTAAGGAAATAGGTCCGTACAAGAAATCTTGCATTGACACACATTTGCCCCTATCACACAGCAAATGCCTGGTGCATAGTTGGCCCATATGGGGTTATTTACTTCCATTTAAAACCTCCAAGATCATATAAGATTCAAAGCAGTGAAGACATTTTAATATGAGCGTGGAAAACTGATGGAGAGGTTGAAAGACACCTGAAGATGTGTGAAATTTGTCAGAAACAAATACTGCATATAGTGAAAGACAAAGTACACCATTTCATAAGTGAACAGATAGGGGACTGTAATCCAAATAAGAAAAAAATCAGAGTGGAAGTGGCAGTCATTCATAGAGGAGGCTAGGCTGTAGCTCATCCATAAAGATCTTATAGCATAGAAGTGTTCCTCACAAGCCATTGACTGTAGTTGTGTCTCACTGCTGCCATTTTGAATATAGAATTTTTAAATCAGTTTACCCATCATTTCCATCTTATTGGCTTGTTTGTTGTAGATGCTGGACAAAAAAAGTAGTATCCCCAGGTTTCATTGTCATCTATAGTTCTTAAATTACTTCAGTAAATGCTCACTGATGGATTTTTCTGAACTATATTAGCAAATGATTTGTTCCTCATAATGTTGTACTTGTTTGTACAGCAGTGCCCATAAAGAGCTGAGATACAGATTTCTTCCTATATCAGAAGGGCAACTCTGAAAAGTATATAAAAGTACAAAAGTCTGTGAAGTACATTAAGAACATTTGCACTGCCCTCCTGAAAACACTTCCCTGGGAGTAAGTCCAGTTGTAGGATTAGAGCTGCCAGGCACTCCAGATACCAGCAAGGTGTGGGATTCAGAGTACACCCACTTAGGACTGTACTGCTACAGCTGTTATAATATAAGATTATTGAAATCAAATGGTGACTGGGATAACTCTGCATAGGACTGTACTGTTAAATATTATGCTGCTGCATACAACATTGGTACAAGTACACCCACAGCTCACACATGATGTGAATAATGAATAAACTACAAATACAGTCCGACTTTGTACAAGACTTCAATGGCAAGTAGTATGTCTCATCAATGTCCAATATCTATGTCAGCACTAGTAAGAGAGTTGTTCTGCAACTGAAGCAGACTCAACCCAAATAACTGTGCTGGTGTGAGCAGTCTGTCAGAAGGGCGCTTTCTGCACGGGCCTTTTACAGCACCCTAGGGACGGCAAAAATGCCATCCCTAGGGAGCTGTTCACATGGGGGGCACAGCTGCATTGCAGCCGTGCCGCCCTCGCTGCCCCCCAGCGGCGCAAAGCCGCTGTTTCCAAACCTCACTCCTCGAGCAAGGTTTTCTGGAAACAGCTGCTTCCAGCCGCTGCCATGCGAATGGCAGCGGCTGGAAGGCGCCATCCCCCCTTTTCCGATTGACTTACCTTCTCTGCGACCTTCCGGCGTGTCGCCGAGGCCTGGGGACACGCCCCCCCCGCCCTGTGACTTCGGGGCAGTCGCGCAGGGCAGGGGGGCGTGTCCCCTGGCCTCGGCGATGTGCCAGAAGGTCGCAGGGAAGGTAAGTCGATTGGGCGACGGCGCAGCACTGCACCGTCTTCCCTGTCTTTACCGGGACCGTTCGTGCGAACAGTCCCGGGGGGGTGTCGACGTCGTATACGCCAATGCACCCCGCAGCGTGGCCGTGCGAAAGCGGCTAAACTCACAATGCCACACTGGTGGTATTAAAGTCTTGTATGAAGTCAGACTATATACAGGCGCCCGCTAGGTTTAGTGGGTGCTCTCATGTGTCAACAGAAAACTATCCTCAATAAGGAATTTTCATGTTCTTCAATGTACTAAGTTCTTTAAACTGATTGAAAGAATATTGTCACTATGCAGCACTGTTGATGCACTTGAGCTTTTATAGATATGTTTGTTAATAGACTGACACCCAGGCATCTCTGGATCTTGCTCTGAATACTTTTTAATTTTTTTTCACCTTGTAAATATTCCTGATTTACATAGAAGGTTGCATTTTGCTGTTACCTGTGTGTGGTGCACTTACTTTATCACAGAACCCAGCACTGGTGGCTCAGGAAAGAGGCTAGGGACAGGGACAAAACAGGACAGGACAACTATGGGTGCGAGTGGAGATAAGCCTGCTGCCATAGGTAGGAAGGGAGAAGCCAGGTGTCCGGGAGCGGGGGTGTCCCCCACCCCCTCCCCAGGATTGGAGAGGAGAGATTGAGGCAGTAACACCTCAGAACAGGTTGACAAATGGCCCACTCCTAGCTCTTGATTGGCCAGGGCAGATGAGCAGGGCTGAGATTGGGCACTGGAAAAGGAGAGGTGGGGGAGGAATTCTTCTTAAGAGAGGCTCCAGGGACAGGCCAGATAAAGGGTGGGTATGGACAAGACTGCCTTCTGGAAGGATATAGACCTTGAGGGAAGCAGAAGAAAGGAGGAGGAGGAATTTAGATTTATACCCTGCTTTTCTCAACCATAAGGAGTCTCAAAAATGACTTGCAAACTTCTTCCCTTCCTTTCCCATAGCATACATATTGTGAGGCATTTTGGGCTGAGAAAGTCCTGAGAGAACTGCAATTAGCCAAATATTACACATTTGTGTGTAGGAATGGGGAAACAAACCTTGTTCACCAGATTAGAGTCCACTGCTCATGTGGAAGAGTAGGGAATCAAATCCTGCTCCCAATTAGAGTCCACTGCTTTTAACCACTGCACCATGTTGGCTCTCAAAGGCAATGCAACCTACTATTCTGAAGCCTGGAGGAGTTTGTCCTGACATGGGCAACATGCAGAAGACAGGAGGATGGGACTAGTGAGTCGGGGAGTCTCACACCACCACTGCTCTTTGGGGTAGCAGGAGAAATTTTTTAAATCATAGTATCACATGTAGTGTGACATAACTTCCAGGGAAAATCTGCAATGTTGGTCTAGGTATCATCCCATTCCTGAATTCATGCCAGGTGCCATCAGCTTGCAACCCTATCTTGGATGAATGTGAGGTTTGTACCATATGTTCAGTTGTGCATGCATTAATTATAACAGAATTACTCAACTCACGTACAAAGAAAATCACATGTACATTGTACGTGAACTGTACATGTGTTCATTGTAACTTGTAAAGAACCTTCAGTTGGGTTTGGGTCCAGTGAGAGAAGACCCAGGCTGAAAGAACTCTGGCAATAAATTGTTCAAATAAACCTCTAAGTCTGTGAAAAGAGAGTGTTTTTGTGAAGGAAGAAAAAAACTCACTTTGACCCACCAAGTTTGCTTTGTATCTTACCCCAATTGCCAAAACAGAGATATAAATGAGTGGGTTCCCCTTTTCTCCATTTTATACCAACCTCATCCATATGTAAAGAATCTGGATATGAAAATAACGGAAGATGTCATGAAAGAACTGTTGCGGTGTTATATTATTACCTGATGGTGCATCCTGACTGATCCCCCAGTTCTGTTAGGGTAATCAAAATGGTGGAAAGCAAATCAGAAGTTCTGTTCTGGCATTGTTTGTTAGAGACAAGTGGGTCTGAGATTTGGGAGAAGGGACAAGGCAGGAGGGCTGGGGGGAGTGCAGAGGCAAACAGAATGTGATTGTACGTGAGAGCAGCCCCATGCTGATGTGATAATAAATTCAAATTTCTCATTTCTGTAGAAAGTTGACCACAGGCACTTCATCAATCAGTATTTTGATTTGTAATGTGTTCCATATGGCCCTCAGTCATTACTTAATGGGGAACATCCCATCTGCAAACATCTGACTCCAAGCTCAGAATCGAGAGAGCTGCTCATGTTTCAACCACGTTTTCCCAGAAACTGAACACTCAGCAGCATATTCATTTTTTCTGACAACCCCCGCTAATGAGAAACAGTCCTGTGCCTCACCAAGACAGTTACGGCCATGAATATTTCATATTAACAGGGAGAAAATCCCAGCCTTCGCTGAAATGATGAATATGCCTATCATCCTGAACTGGGCCAGTGACATCCTCAAAAGGCCTCTTTTTTTGCCTTGCGTTCATCTCTTTTACTATGCTTACTTTGCGTGTCTTTCTAACCATGTATGCCTTTTTCAACAAAAAGAACTAAGTAGAATTATAACTTTATCCACTACATGTTGGACCATCTTTGTTTTAAATTGCTCCGTTTGGTCCCAGTGACAACCTAGTTCTGTTAGGAAGGCACTGAGACCCAAGCGGAGCATTCGAAAACAAAGACAGTCTAGCCAGTGGTGGGAGTCAAATAATGTAATAACCAGTTCTGGTAGTGGGATTCAAATAATTTAACAACTGGTTGTTTACAAGCACTATTTTAACAACTGGTTCTGCCGAAGTGGTGCGAACCTGCTGAATCCCACCACTGAGTCTAGCACATTGCGGATGAAGTTACAGTTTTACTTTGTTCTTTTTGTTGAAAAGGGTATAGTTGATAATAGCAGACCTGTTGATGAAATGCAGCCATAGACCTGGACGGAACCCAATCCCAGAATCCCACTTTGAATTCCAGGGACATGTGAAGTATCTGGTGGCATCATGACACATGCCTTGGCTTGGAATGCAAGTCCCCACCCCTTTCAACATGAGGTGAACATTACAGCTCCTAAATCCTACTCCAGTCTGGATTTTCATCCAAGTTGGAAAAGAATGGCTCCCTCCTACTTAGTTACTTGGCAGCAAATTATCACCCCTTACACCTCTACAGCAGCAGTGACATCTCTTTCTTTCTCTTTCTAATTGGTGAACAGGGTTTATTTCCCCTGCATGCAGCCTACTGGGTGATCTTGAGTCAGTTACAACTCTCCAAGAACTCTCTCAGCTCCACCTACCTCACATGGTTCCTTTGCGGGGAGGGGAAAGGAGGCGATCATAAGCTGCTTGGAGCCTCCTTCCAGTAGAGAAAAGTGCATTTAAAAACCAACTTTTCTTCTTTTTATTCTCCACCCTCTATTCCTCCCTCCCTTTCCCTAGAACCTGGTACACAGCAACATTCCAGGCACCAGAAGTCCTTGGATATGTTGTTTCTCAGGCTGGTCCTTCAGCCACCACTCCTGCTTCATTTAAAGAAACCTACACTACTGCTTTACATATCGTTCAGTCATCTCGAATGTCTGTTAAATAAAATAGGAACATAAAAACCATGACAAATGGATGGATGGATGGATGGATGGATGGATGGATGGATGGATGGATGGATGGATGGATGGATGGATGGATGGATGGATGGATGGATGGATGGATGGATGGATGGATGGATGGATGGATGGATGGATGGAGGGAGGGAGGGAGGGAGGGAGGGAGGGAGGGAGGCATAAGTGAATGAATGAGAGAGCCAATGTAGGATTCGTATGGATTTTGTTATCCATATGAACCCTGACACTCCTTGATCAAAACTTGTGTGTACATTTGGCCACTACTCGCTCACATTCTCATTCCATAGCATATCCATCACATGACTGCTGCTGGAGACCAGTAGGATCAGGCTGCTGCTCTCCTTCAGAAGAGCAGTTTAAATGTTGCTATTTCAGGGGGTGTTGAGAGATTTTTTTTTTACATGGGTATTTGCAGGTTGTTGTTAATGTAGGTTTATGACCTAGGGTTTTTATTTAAAAAGTTTTAATGATACAGTGGCTCCTTCTGCACAGACGCTTTAAAATATTTTACACCAGGAAAAAAAAATGTTTCCTCCAAGGAGTTCTGCACTGTTTCCCCCAAAAAACGTTTTATTTGCAGCTATAAAACATTTCTAATACATCTTCTTTTCTAGTGATTCTTTTGGCTGAAATGTTTCAAAAATGCTTCATTTGTGTGCTGTCCCTTTAAGATGCCATTTTGTGAGCTCACTTCAAAAACATGCCCTGTTTTTGCAACATTTCAGAGATTTTTTTGGGGGGTGGGCATAATCTTCACAGCATTGATTACAGACGACTAAGGGAACTGCAGGATGAGCCTGTGAAGCATGAAGCACTGACTTGCCCACATACTGAGAACAAAGAGGGAAAAATAGAAAATGATGGCCAGGAATCATTTCAAGGGGGTGATTGTGAACAAAAGTGAAACTGAAAATGTTTAACAAACCTTTGACAAATGTTTTCGGAGATTTGTGCACAAAAGGCCATTGTTGGCTCACTTGGTATGGTATGGTAATTTAATTTATATACCACCCTCCCCGGAAAGGCTCAGGGCGGTGTACAACAACATGATACAACATCAATTAACATAGCAGCAATAGTCATAATATCAAGCAGCAACAACAATAAACAATATTTCAATTATCAAAACATCAGTAATCATGATACAACATGACATAGCATCAAGAAACATAACAATAGCAATAATCAAATATCAAGCAGCAGCAACAATAAACACTATTTCAAATATCAAAATGTCAGGACATAATTAACATAATAAGATTTCATAACAGCAATACAATAACATCACCATAACAACAACATAGCAACATGACATCATAACAGATTATAACATCATAAACATAATAACATCAAACAACAAGAAATAACAATAGATATAACATCATAATTAACAGCATGAATAAACTCAGATGGTGACTTTCTATTATATAGTCAGATTACAAAATGCAACCTAGGACTAAATTTCTATGTAATTCATTGCGGTGTCAGCATAGCAAACTAAAACTAATAACTAATCTGAACCAGTATCTCATCACTCCTATACCTAACACTACCTGCAAAAACTACCAACAATATAACAAATCACTAACTAATAAACTACACACTACCTAAAACAACCAAAAGACTAACATCATAATGGGAGAAAACATAATACAATCAAGCTAAGAATTCCATACTAACCTCCCATTATAACAACCCTAGGAACTAACTAAAAGGTAATGTCCACCAACTCTGTGGACAGTCGGTTTCTGTGTTTTGTCAGGGAGCCGCCAGCGCCATGTTTCTGCTGGGCATGCCCAGCCTTGGCTGCTGAGTGGAAATCTCCTGAATGTTGTATGGGGACCCCTGCCACAGGTCCCCACCACCACTGCCATGCCTTGGCTGCTGAGCAGTGGTGTACCTGACTAGGGACAGGGGGTACCCTATGTCTCTGGGCACCCACCATTTGGTCACCTGGGGGGCGCCACCATTTCAGGGTTGTTTTTAAATTTTTTAGTGTTTTTACGTTTTGGCCTGCAGGGGGCGCATTGTTAGTCCAGAGACTGTCCTGATGATACCACCCAAGTTTGGTGGTGTTTGGTTCAGGGAAAGAAAAGTTATGGACCATCAAAGGGGGTGCCTCATCCCCATTGTTTTCAATGGGAGCTAACAGGAGATGGGGGCTACCCATTTGAGGAACCATAACTTTGGTCCCCCTGAACATAACTTCACCAAACTTGGGTGGCATCATAAGAATAGTTACCAGATGATACCCTGAAATTTTGGTGTCACTAGCTTTAAAAATACACCCCTTACAGGCACCCCAAGAAATTTGCCCAAGATTCTTTGTTTTGCAGTGACTTTGCTCCATTGTAGCCAATGGGGAATTTCTGACTGTGTAGGCAGGCCGCACATTTTTGAAGATAGAGGCACCAGACTTTCAAGGTGGCTCATGTGGCCCTCCTGATAATAGCATCCAGGTTTGGAGACCTTTGCTTCTGGGGGTTCAATTTTATGGGCCCCCAAAAGGCTTATTTTGTTTCCCCACTCCTGCACATGAAAGTCCGCGGGCTGAGTTCTCTCAGAACTCTCTCAACTCGCCCCCCTCCCCCACTCCAGAAGCAAAGCTCACCAAGCTTGGATGCTATTACCCAAGACCTCTTGGAGCCACCTTGAAAGTCTGATGCCTCTATCTTCAAAAATGTAAAGCCAGTGCTTACACACTCAGAAATTCCCCAGAATCTGCCAGGCTCTTCAGCAAGTTCTGTGGTGGGAAAAATTACTTTTCCCATTATAGACTTCAATGGGGCTTTCTGTTATGCCCAGCTGGCTCTGTGGTAGAGGTTTCAATGGGAGGCACTGTGGTAAGGGTCTTGCTCTGAGTGGGGGCATTTCCTGTAGGGTTGCTGGTGTGAGTCTCCTGAAAGGAACCAACCAAATTTGCTAAAATGTGTGTGGAAGAGGAAAATGCTGTGGGCACCAAGTTGAAGGTGAACCTGATGTCCCCAGCACTGAGCCATCCCTGGCAAACTTTAGCAAAGTTGGCTGGTTCCTTTCAGGTGACTCACACCAGGCAGATTGAATATCGCATTTTGCGAGCTCCGCCCCAGGGCCCACTGTCTTGATGAGGCCTATAGCCTCGTCCAACGTGGCATAGCGCACGGAGCACTTTTCAGGATCAATAAAGGCATTTACTGAATCGCCCCGGGGATAAGAGAGGTGTTGAATTAGTCAAAATTTGCCTGGGGCCTTCTTGGGCACTATGCCCACGGGCAAAACCCACAAGGTCTCCAATGGCAGGTTGTCAAGTGGGCCGGCTATCCTGCCCGCCTCAACCTCTTTTCTGAGCTTCTCAGCCACCACTGCAGCGAATTCCTCAACCGATTTCAGGTTGGGGGCAAAATAGGCTTTCCTTGGCCCTGTATAGGGAATTCGAAAGCCTGATGAAAAGCCTTCTCTCAGCATCTCGGCCCCCACCCTAACAGGGTAATGCGCTAACCATTGGCAGAGCGTGTGCAAGCGAATGGGCGATGGGGCTAAAACTTGCAAGGAGAGAGGAAGCTCAGCTCTTCTGAGTAGCAGCTGCACCCCCCTGGCTGCTGCTGTCCTTATGGGATTGGCCGGAGCCAGGGTTCCGGCCCTGGTGAAAGGGCTGCCAAGGGGGAGCCCTCGTGCACTGCGCCCTGGTGTGCAAACCTGCACAATTGGAGCAGATATGATCATATTTACACCTGGGCCGCTGGCATGAGCCCCTATTGAAGTCCCAGCATGTTCTCTTTGCAGGAGCTTTCCCCGGGGTGGCATCCCTCTGCATTCCCTCACCAGCTGTACTGTCATTGACCCCTTTTATGGATGGGTGGACTACCACCATCCATGTCTGGTCATGGATGAGATCCCATCTAAAGCGGCTCTTGTGCCAGGAGTTTTTTCTCACTGCCTCGTCATATGCCATGGCAGCTGCCTCTCCCGCCAGTACGCGGGCTCTCAGAACGTGCATCATGTAGGCTACGAGGTGCCATGCCCTTAAGGGGTAAGCGGCTGCAATCAAGGTCAGGTATTCGCTGTAACCCCTCAGCCAATTATCAAAAGGGCGGTCAGCCGCATGCTGCTCCTTCCTTTTCTTATCGGTTTTCCCACCTGCCAGCCCTTGTTCGCCCTCCTGTCGCAGGCAGCGAAATATATCTGTATAGTACCCATCCAGGGCACTCCCCCTGAGCTTCCTGGGCAAGTGGGACCCGGGAGGGTTCCCAGTATCATCAGAAGCCGCTCCTATAGAAGGAACCTCCTGGCCGCCTATGCGCCTACGCTTTGCAAGCCAGGTGGGAAGGGAAGGCACCTTCTCCCCCTGAAACCAGAACTCCCCTGATGCCTGCATTTCGTCATCCTCAGAGGACTCACTAGAGGTGGAAGAACTGGGTGAACGCCGGGATGACCGTGAGCGCCGCAAAGATCGCTTCCTCGGGCGCCCGTCACATTACATGGTTCCCACTGAAGCGTCGACCGACGTCGAAGCGCTCCCTGGTGGTGAAAACTGGTGCGTGGGGGCTGGAAAGCCCGTTGTGCCCTGATCCTCCGGTGAAGTTGTTGCTGGTGAACCCATGCCGCCCGTATCCACCGCCCCCGGCGCAGGACTAAGCACTGAAGAGGACCCGCCCAGGGCCTGGGAAAGGTGCATTAAAGTATCGGCCAGGTTCCTTATCAGGCTGCCACTAGGTCCAGGCTCCACAGCCGCAGCACCCGCAGAAGTGCTGGGCTGCTGTTCCGGCGCCCGAGCATACTCCGCAGCCGCGAGAGCACGCGCCGCCAAGTTGGACCTAATCCCCCTGCCAATGGGGGAGAGAGATAAGCTCGCCGCGCTCCGTGCGGCCTCGCCTCCAGCAGCAGCGCCAAGCTTACCCACCACTGGGTCCGGCTCCTCAACACCCGGGCCTGTCTGGGCCCTCACCCTATTGAGCAGCGGTCTACCCCATCCCGAGGGGGACCAGTTCCCAGGGGGCAACTCCCTACTCTTGCTCCGCTTGGGAGGCATAACTCTCTGCTTCCCGCAGCCGCGGGCCTCAACAGGAGCGGAGGGGGGGTAGGGAGTGGGAAGTTGGGGAGAGGGGTGGGGGTGGGGTGGGGTGGATTGTTTGGTTCGCTAACAATATGGCTGGCTCCCCTCACTGGGATCACAGCCTTTTAAAC
Organism: Sphaerodactylus townsendi; assembly: GCF_021028975.2. Lineage (NCBI taxonomy): Eukaryota > Metazoa > Chordata > Lepidosauria > Squamata > Sphaerodactylidae > Sphaerodactylus > Sphaerodactylus townsendi. The sequence goes on along the minus strand of NC_059425.1, from coordinate 51,597,779 downwards.
AGCGTCAGTAGACGAAAGTCCAGCTTCTCCTTGGCCCTGCACCTAAAACTCGCTCGACGAAGCGTCACGCCGGTCCTGAGTCTCGGCAGCCAAGAAGGCCGAGCTCAGGGTGTGGCGCTTTATATACCCTTGCTCCTCCCACCTTTACGGCCGGGAGCCAATCACTGCAGATCTTGTGAGCCCTTGCAAAGCATTGCACCTTGCATGCAACCACCCTTTGCCTATTCTGCTCACCCCAGCCGCAATGGCTGCCCCCGCTGAGCCAGTTGCTGCTATTTGTGCAAGTGCTAGATGACCTCTGACGTTCCATCCAGCTCTATGTTTCTGTGTGTCAGGGGATGTGATCAGTGGTGGGATTCAGCAGGTTTGCACCACTTTGACAGAACCAGTTGTTAAAATGGTGCTTGTAAACAACCAGTTGTTAAATTATTTGAATCCCTCCACTGGAACCGGTTGTTAAATTATTTGAGTCCCACCACTGGATGGGATGAAGAAGGAGGAGAAAGAGATAAAAATCACTCCATCCTCCTATTATGTTAAGAGACAGAAAAAAAAGTTCCTCCCCCCCCCTTCCCTTGACACTTCACTTTGCAGTCCTTAGTTCATATGGATCAACTTTGTGTAGGTCACAAGAGACTTCCAGGGGAAGAGGAATGCAACAACCATCAATGCTTTCTGCTGATAGAGCATGTGATCCAACCCAGATATTAGCTTGATCTCAGTGGCTTCCATTGAATCCTGTATGTCAATATATTGATCTATTGTTTCCAGTAATTGATGGAAAACTTTGCAGTGGGTGTGCAAAAGAAGGAAGAAATCCCCCACCTCTCAAACTTGATGGCCCTTTAGTTAGTGTGGATAATCATTCTAATGAGGTTGTTGCAAATATAATTTAGATAATGTAAATAAAGTGCTTTGAAACTCTAAACTGTTTTATAAATACTAAGTATTTTCATTTCATTGGCACAAGAAAATAAAACAGGACTGGGCAACATATGGTTTTATAAGCTTTATCTTGCATGTGTAACTCATTTGCCTAGACTGGGAACCATACAGAATGTTTCAGGGGTTGCACTGGAAGAGACAAGATTTCAGCAAGAATTTTTATTAGCTCAGCCTCAGTTTTAATCATATGTGCCTTCATTTAACACCAAACACAACAAGATACAGATGGAGGTGGGTAGTGAAGAACCTCAGCATCTCCCAAAGCCAACTCTCATATTCAATTAGACAGCTGCTAATAGAAAACAATTGTATCACTTCTGTGATTCAAATGCACAAAACCTATGCAATCAGAAATTGCAGATCCATTTTATAATGTCTACACAACAGGCAAACAGATTCATCATATGCAAACAATTATGTGGCATCACAAATCCATTCTCCAAAACTTTATTTTAAAGAAATATTATTACACTGGCAAGTATGCATTTTTCATTTTGGTCCCTTAATCAAGTTTTATACAATGGGCTTACCTACAACACAGAATTCAACTATAGTAATAGGGAACTGGAAAATGCTTCTTTGATTGCTAGGCCTACATTCCTCAGCTCAGTAAGGAAGGAGAGCCAAGCAGAAGTCCCCAGGCAACACCTTCTGAAACCTACCTTCCAAGTGAGACCGGGAAGGTATCTTCTAGTCCCAAGCTGCAAAGGTGACCCCAGAAAGATATCATGACTGATGGTATCAAAAACCACTGAAGGGTCCAGGAATATTCAGAGTTGCCCTCCCACTGCCCATCTCCCTGCACAGGTCATCCACTAGGGTGACCCATGTTATTTCAGTTCCACAGCCAGGCCTGAAACTAGATTGAAAAGTATACAAACAATCCACTTCGACCAATTATGTTAAAATGTGTTACATCTAAAACTGATATTCATAGAGGACCTATGCTCAGGAGAATTACTACTGTACCAGAAATTTCTTGTATATGGGACACAACATGCTTTCCCCCCACCCACCCCGTCAAGTCACAGCCAACTTATGGCAACCCTGTAGCGTTTTCAAGACAAGAGATGTACAGAGGTGGTTTGCCATTACTTGCATCTGCATAACAATCCTGATTTTTTCTTGGGGACCCTCAGGGCTAACCTTGTTTAGCTTCCAAGCTCTGATGAGATCAGGCTCACCTGGGCTATCCAGGTCAGCACAGACAATATGCTAGGAGTTAAGAAAGTATTATTGCACCATGGCCTTTACCCATCTTAGGGAGCAATCCTAAGCAGGTCCATTCAGAATAAGTCGCATGTTATTCAGTGGGGCTTACTCCCAGGAAAATGACTTTAAGATTGCAGCCTTAATCTGGTACTTGATTAGTTATGCCATAAATTTCATAATTTGGGGGAGAAAAGATCTTTCTTTCTCATTGTATGAATATTTTCATTATGTTTGACCTCACAATGCAGCAGCCAGTTTCCCAGAGAAAATCCAATATGTGATGCTGCAGAGTTATACAAACACATGTGAAAGGAGTACAGGCAAAGCTTAGCACACAGCTGTTCAAGCAATTCTTTGTGGTCATCACTCAGAAATGCTCACATGCAGACGCTTTGCTCATGGGAACTGTGAAAAGAGTCTTTTCTTTGGGCTGTATTTTCAATTCACGCGGCCCAGTAACCTTCCAAGCACTGAACCCTGGCAGGAAATTGTGGCAGAATGTGTCATTCTCTACTAAGAAGTAGGGAGATCAAAGTACACTACATTTAAGGAAGGATTCTCCAGACTTCAGCCTGACAGCCTGTTTATAAAGCCAGGTGTCTCCGCTCCAAGGAAAAGGAGATATGAACTCATTTCCATGTATATCACCTACTGAGAAGAATTTGCCTCCTAATTGTTGCTAGGACCTTTCCCAGGTTTTCACAGAGGAGATCATTTGATAAAATGAAGTTTTACCCAAGACAGTGTTCCAGTAACAGGAGAAGTTGCAATTGGTGGAATGTTCCTTTCTATCAAAACCTAAAATTCAGAGAAGCTCTTACAGAATCTAACTGTACTACCATTATCTTGTACTTGGATAGCAACAGAGAATCCACTCATTCTCTGTCATGTGGGTAAGTTGTACAGTCAAGCAGCTGGGAAACAGCAAGCCAAAAATACACAGACAGGTGAGCTGCCGTTCTGTTCTTGCCTGATCCAGCCCAGGGTTGCCCAGTGGGTGTGGCAGGAAGAGTGTTTGCCTCCCCCATGCATCAACAAGGCTAAAGTGGGCTTCGGAGCATGGGTGGGGGAAGCTTTATGGGGCTGGGATGTGTGACATGATCGCCACAACTGGGTGACCCCCATTTTGTGGAAAATCCAACCCCACTGGCCCAAACCTTGCTTCAGTAACCACCATGTCATCTCATTGTAGAAAAGGGCACCTCAGTCATAGAGCAGCTGGAAACGAAAATGAAGGTATGGCTGCACAGACCAAACAGGACTGTTGCAGAATGGCCAGGAGCCCATAAGGGCTGGGCCAGTGGTGCCATTACCTCCGATCCAACTCCTGAGGAATCCACACTGGACCACAAGATGCACCATCACCCAGTGTCAGCATTCAGCAAGTAGCCCTCAGATTGCAACTGACGCCTCACATGCCATTACCACTTACCCCAATAGACGCTGAGCCCATGTAGAAAAATGGCAACCTTGGTACAATTAGTTATCGGGAAAGTCTTGTATTAATATTAAACCAGTAATCTATTAAAGTAACTGTATTGTCGAAGGCTTTCACGGCTGGAATCACTTGGGCGCTGTGTGGTTTCCAGGCAGTATGGCCGTGTTCTAGCAGCATTCTCTCCTGACATTTCGCCTGCATCTGTGGCTGGCATCTTCAGAGGATCATCTGAAGATCCTCTGAAGATGTCAGCCACAGATACAGGCGAAACGTCAGGAGAGAATGCTGCTAGAACACGGCCATACAGCCCGGAAACCACACAGCGCCCAAATATTAAAGTAACTATTTTATGATTGAACTCCACTATCCAATTAAGTAATGTTGAAATTTCTATACAGTTTTTATTTATTTATTTATTTTTCTTTTTAAAGATTAAACACCCATGGAAAAGGTATGTGGGGAGAAAGGGAAGTTTAAGGTAGATATAAATGTTATAGACTTGGTGTGGCTTTTTATTTTTTAAATATTTTTAGTTTCTTTCCCCTTCTTTTATCCTATTTCTTTTCAGTTCCAAGGGTGAAAATGGCATATTGTTATATTTCAATGGATGTTATCAGTAAATGTTTTATTAGTTTATATTTTGTCTAAAATTTCCTTGAATGACAAATTTTGTCGGGAAAGTCAGTGAATAAAATTTGTTTTTTATTATATTAAACATGGAATAAAGGGGGAGAAGGGTGGGCAGGGTAGAGTGTGAATGCTAAATTTCATACTTCTTTTGTTTATGTGTCTGTTAGTATAATAGGGTTATTATGGTTAATGCTTTGGAAGCTTTTTGGTTATTATAAAATGAGATGTTATAAATGTAAAATTAAATAACTTGTAGAATTTTTATGGAAATGAATAATGTATCTGAACCCATTATCCTAAATTGTAGGAGACATGTGCTGTATAGTTTGTTTTTTCCTTTTATGTTATATTTGGAAATATTAATAAAAATAATTTTCAAAAACCAAAACTTCCAAGCTCAGCAAGCCCTGCGGCTCCTTCCCAACATTGAGAAACCCATTCATATGTGAATGGCAAAACCCTTTGCAGTATCTTGGCATGAGTGTACCCCACACCATCTTGGGATAAGGGGCCTCTCAGTGGCCCAGGTGCAGAGTGGGGGTTGCCTAGGAGCACCTGGAAGGCCCTGTCCCTGAGAACATGCTTCCCTTGTAAACACGGCTCCTTTCTGGGCCCATTGATCATTGTACAATCAGACAGGTCCCTCCCTGGGTGGGCATTAACTATTATGAGAGTTGGGGGTTGGGTACCATTGTCTGGTGTCTCTTTTCCCTCCACTTGAGACTTAGACTGTCTTCCAGGCTTCTCATTCTGTCTTTCAGGGGGTAGAAGTTGGACGAGGCTGGGAGCTCATCTGCCTACTCCCATCCCTCCCTGCCCTCGGCTACCTTCACCAGCTCTCTTTTCTTCTTACTCCATGGATAGTAGCCAGCCTGTCTGGTAGGGCCCCTGCTCCACCTCCTTGATGGATCTTTGATCTGATTCAGCAAGACTAAGGCTGTTTTTTCATGGCCAAATTGCCCTGTGGTAGATCCTGGATCTTACGTGCCACGGGGCTTTTCCCCCTGTTTCTGATTCTGCATGGCTCCCCAGTTCTTCCTGGGAGTCGAAGCAGAGCTGATGTGTTATGCCCCAGCTGTTTCCACACGAGCCCAGGGCTTTCCCATTTGCACCGCAAGCTCTTCCGCAAGCTCTTCCACACATGCATGGACAACCTCCATTTCCAGCATTCTGATTGGCTGATTCTCCCCCCATTCCCCCACTCACTTTCACTGTGGAAGTAAACCCACAGAGGGATAAACCATGGATCTTAGACAGAAAAGAGGGTGTGTGGGCTCTGGGAATGGCAGAGTGTCAATTCTCGCTCACACACACACAGGAATTCTGTCAGAAAAGATGGGTGTGCATGTAGTCGTGGGACCATGAGGTCAGCGCTTAGTAGAACGCAGACTCCAGACGCTGTGCGTGATAACATCTGGTGGAGAGTGCCAGCAGCGGGAGCGCGGGTGCCCGTGTTCCTAGCGACTCTGCCGCGTGCTGGTTCCTGGCACCTTTTATTATGATTCTAGCGGGGGCGTGTAGAAGGGCGGAACGGGGGGAATTCCGGGAGAGCGGGAGAGCGGGAGACTGAGAAGATCAATATCATGTGATGTGCATGATCTCACCTGGCTGCTACAAGTCGCGGATGGAGAGGGAGCATCAGCGTCTGGGCCTAATCCTCACCTGGGGGCAAGACCATTGTCCCTTTGTCTGGGACACCCGGTGGTTGTGAGCCAGGTAGTTCATGACCTGTGACTCATCGGGGGATGAGGGGTGGGGAGCGGTGCGACCAGAAGGCCGTAGGAGCGCCGGTGTGCCAGCGCTCTACTTCAACGGTGCTGCTGGGTCAGCAGTGCATCCCTACATGTGCAGGCACTGAGAATGGCAGGACGCCAATTCTCTCTCTCACACACAGGAATTCTGTCTGAAAAGCAGGGTGCACCTGTTGATTGGTGAGGTGGGCAGGAGTGGTGATGCGGCAAAAATGGCCCTGGTTCTGCTGCCATGGTGTTTCACGGTAGCGGAAGCACCCAGAGGCAAGCGGAGTCACAGTTGGGCATTTCAAAAGAACCTCCAATTTGGCGGTTTTTTAAAGCTGCGGGGGAAAGGGAAAATGGTGATGCAACTCAGGGGCAGACCCAATACGGCTTCAAGGACCATGAAGAATTCCAGGCTGGACTGGGATATTCCCTGTGCTAACAATTGTACAATTTGGCTGTAATTTTGCATGGGAATCTGATCAAAAATACTTTAACATCCTTGTAGTTTGATCATGTTTACTAGCACTATAGAGGAGCACTATTTGGAATAAACTAATCGGTGTGTTTAGATCACATTTAAGGATTACATGAATTACCTGGTGAGTTTGTGATGAGATTTACTTTCAGATTGTTCTAGTTTCTTTCCCCATTTCCACTAATATTTTCATGCTTTTCTACACAGTTTGATCCAAAAATTATTGTTGCCCTGCAACCATCTTTTTTCTAATGCCTCCTTATTAATAAATAGTTTCAAAAAATACAATTGCACACTGTAAGCATCTGGAAAGACGAACTGCGAAAGCATGCCATTCAAATCATTTCTTGGCAGAATAAACTGCCTACAAGTAAATAAGTTTACTACAAAACACATCCAGTTCGAAATGGTTGCTGGAAGGAGATTCTGTTTGGAGCCTGACAAATAGGGATTGACATATTTTTAGCTTTCTCCCATTCTGGTGGGATGAATCGAGCAAAGAGAACCCTGACAGTAAGGCATTCTGTTGTAGCAGTAGATTGCTGGTGCAGAAGGGAGGGGGCAAGATTGGGGAGGGGATTCCACAGAGTTGATAAGAGATGCTGGGATGAATTGTGAGCTCTGTTCTCTGTTTTCCAAAGCCCGGTTAGCTTCTGCCACACTGAAGACCTTTATTCCTGGCCTGTGGGAAAGTGGTGGGCGAAGTCTACATTCTCAGTTACACTCCGCGCATGCAGATTTTAATTAGCTGGATTAAAAGCAAGAGCAATATCATGTCCTTTCCCTGTAATTGGTTGGAAAAGGAAAGATCCTTGCACACACATGCATGTGCACACACACACAAACACACAAGCTTCTGCACAGTGTAGCATTAAAAAGGTCAGGGCAGTTCAAGATGAAAGGTCATTCATGACAGGAACTCTGCGTGAGGGAAACATCATGTTTATCACAGCAGTAAAGAGGCTTCATTGGTCCAAGCCATCACAACTGTTGCCCAGGGAATAAAGAATATAACTGGTAACTTTTTTTAGAGAGCTTTCTGAACCAGCACTGTTTGCAGATGGCCCAGTTTAGGCATTCCAAACATGGACAAGATCTGCAGTTTCTTTACTTCATTTTCACAAGCAATAGAGCTGTATAGCAAAAGACTTGATGCCACTGTTCCAGCAGTTTTGCAGAGCTAGGACTCAACAGCATACATACTGCTTTCTGGCAATAGTTGTTGCTATTTTCATCTCAAAGACTGTGAAGGGAACTAAAACAAAGGGTTTATATAAATGTTTTGTTAAAGAGTTGCACTAACCCAAGTTTTACCTGATTCTTCCAGATAGTTAAGTATTCAGGTCTCTCAGATTGTGCATATTACAGCGGTCCCTGTAGCAGTCATTGCCTCCTAAAAAGTTCGCAGGAGTGGAACTGGCAGCAGGCTTAGTAAACGTCATGGCTCCATAAATCATCTCTGGCTCCTCAAAAAAAAAAAAAAAAAACCCACAGAACACAAACTATCCAATCCATGATTTATTCTGAAGTTCACATGCATTTTGCCCACCCGCATAGCTGTACAGGCATACAAAAATGAATCTTTGCAGCCATGCTAAGTGCCCTACAATTCAATCAGCTGCACCTGAATAGCTGTACATGTGCAACACACAAAAGAAAAAAAAAGAAAAAGGGACTTGCAACAGCTGAGTAATAATGAACATGTTGGTGTAGATCAGTCGTACTCGCTGCCACAGGGAGAAAATGTGCTTGGGGGACTTTGTACCCTGTCAGGCCTCAGAGAAACCCCCCACAACATGTTGGGTGACTTGCACAGAATGGCGGGCAGGCAGATTCTCCTTGGCAGTGGAATTGCAGAACCTAAAGTGAATGAGTGGAAGGGAGGGAAACATAGTGTGTCCTGCTCATTGTGCTCATGCGGAAGCACCTCCAATCCAAGACTATGCAAAAGGATCGCTGGTTTAGCAATTTTTGAAAATCCTGGGCTGAGTGGAATAAAATGGGATGAACTTGTTTTGGGGACAGGACCTGTGCAAAGTGCCCACCACTACCACCAAACTGTTTGTATAACACCCTACATCCATTATATATAGCCTGTGCGGAATTCACCCTAGACTTATGCAAACCACAGTTTGTATAGCCTCAGGTTTTCAGGTCTAATGTGGAGAGGACATTACATGCTTTACCAGTGGCATGTTGGTGTAGCCAGAGCAAGGTAACTCAGATTTTATTTTCATCTTTGCCCCTTGCAATAAGTTTATGAGCAGATAATATTTTAAAAAAGAGTTTCTTACCTGGATTCACTAGGCTTCTGTGTTGTCATGCTTAATTCTCTTAAGGGGAATATGGCCTTCTCTACTTCTCCCAACCACCTCTAACCACACCCAGTCATACTATCCATTTACACTGCTCTCTTAATTTTGTACTGAATTTCTTTTATACACACAATGGTAGTAAGCTTTGTTAATTAAAAGCTGCAAACTGGAATCCTATGCAAGCTGATTTAAGAAAAAAGCTGCAGGATTTAGCTGACTTCTGAATAAATAAGCATATGACTGGCTTGAGGAGGCTGGGAGAGGAGAGCAAAAGGAGCCTGGGAGAGGAGGAACTCTTTCTCACAATGTAATTCTACAGAGAGTGATCCGGTCTAATTTCCAGTCTAAGCCTGTTAGGTTCAGTGGGTTTAGACTGGAGTAACTCTGGATAGCAGTGAACTGTAAGGATCCTACACATTCTTTTTGCAGTGAAATAAGCTTTCTTTAAAAAAAAAAAAAAGCTTCACAGATTGTGTAGCTTTGTGCACACTTTCCATACTTTTACATTTGTTTGAAGAAGCAAGTGACCTAAATACCCATGTTGCTCTGCAGTGAAAAATTCAGGCCACTGCCCCAAGAAGCTTAAAATTTAAATTTTAGACAGTGGGAGAGATGGTAGAGAAAGAAATATAAAATCATGTCAAAACAGCTCTTAATCTGAGCAACCACATGATCCTGTGAATATTTAGGACTTTAGATCTGGCCTTTGCTTGAAATTTGAACTCATTTTCATGGGCTTTTTGGTGAGCAGTTTGACTGTTGCCAAATATTATATTACACCACACATCAGACACATCATCAGAAATATGGGGGGTTGAAAAAAAGCAAAAAGTGTACAAGATGGACAGAAGTTCAGATTTCAGTGTGTACTTAAATGAAATTTAATTTTTTTTTTAAATCAGAAACAAAAACCAAAGCCGTGCAATGCTTTTAATTAATATTATTAACAAAAAAACTCGCAGAGAGGATATATTCCTTCCTCTTTTTGCTTCCTTCTCTCTTCTTACCCCCTATTTCCCCCCTTCTCTTATCTGTCAACCTACCTCCATCTCTTTTGCCCCCACCTCTTCTCCATCAGTCTATCTCTTCCCTTCTCTGTCACCCTTCCCCCATTTCCCCCATTTTCTTCTTCCCTTTATCTGTCAGCCTACATTACCTACCACATCTTTTTCACCCTTTTTCTTCTTTCCCCACCAACCTGCCTTTTCTCTTTTCTGTCAGCCTATTCCCTCTCCATTTCTCCCATCCCCTTCTTGTCAATATTCCCCATCATTCCTCTTCCTTTCCCATTACTATTTTATTGGCCACAGATGCTGCAGTGTTGCGTAGCCTGGAGTGGACTTCCTGATGCCAAACGAAGTGTAGCTTCAGGCTCAGCCATGATGGCATTGACATCTGGGAACTGTTCCGGGGCCAGAGAGGCTCATGGATAATAATGCCAATGTGGCCAGACACAGAGAGGCTCCTGGACACTGATGCCACAGCCTGGCCCAGGGTAAGAAAGAGAGATGAAGGAGAATGCTGACAATAAGGGTGCAGGAGTCAGCTTATTATTTGCAGTATTCTATGGTCTTCAATCTATTTTAACTTTCTATTTTAAAATGTATATTTGACTTTTATTACCCACCCTGAGCCCCTTTGTTGTGGTGGGGGGATAGAGATGTAAAATATAAATAAATAAATCTGCAACCATACTCCTATTGCATTGTTCACTGGATATTTGATATGAGTCCACTGTTTTTATTCTGTAATCCTCCTTGAGTCTCAGTGAGAAAGGCAGGCCATGAATGCAACAAATAAATAAATACATCCCAGTAAAGTCTTTTCACCAGTGGAAAAGTTGATTTCCATCCCATTTACCTTCTAAATGTGTACTGACAATGTCAGTCATGTCATTGTTAAAAACTGAGCTAAATAAAATCTTCTTCCCCACTGGCTTTGGCTCTAAACACTGACTGAACCTAAAAGATCTGTTGTGTGGGCAGGGAGAGGAATTCAGAAGTTAAGAGACTGTTTTTCATTAATAATCACATATTTTATTATAATTTTTTCCAAAATTGCTGCTGCAGCTCCAGTTCCTTCCAGTCAACCTCTTTAACCACCCTCTCTCCTCTAACTTTGCCAAGCTATATTTTTAAGGTTAGAGGCTGGTTCAAAAAAAAAAAACCAATCTGTGGGTAAAGAAGGAACAGGCTAGACTGGAGGCAGGGGGACTTCTTCTCAGATTACAATTTACCCAGGAAGATGTAGTCCATATTTCACATTTTGTATACCCAGACACTGGGTTGTATCATACCAGTTTTTCCACTAGTAAGGGAAAGAGGAATGCTCAAGCTCAACAACCAAGGCCAAATATTCTGGGTCTACAATACAGGCCCTTATAAAACTTCCAGAAACACTCAGGTGTTTGCCAGTGGAAAAACTGTTTAGGATACAACCTTTTACTGGTTGAATGACCAATTCTGTGATCAGAATGTGGCTCCCATATACCTGGGGTGCACAGAAATCCCAATACACATGTAATACAAGGTCCTTTGGACAACCCTGATGACTTTGCATCATATGAATCATCCCTCAAACGCATGAAAATTGCATTGTCTACCAGTGCATTGTCTAACCCTGACCCTGAGCCTCATATATGTCCTTAATAAAATCAGAACGAGATGTAGCAGCCAATATGACCTTCTCAAACCTCTAAAAGCTTATATAGTCTTGGAAAGGGAAGGTTTTGGAGGTAGAAAAGGATTTCTAAATTGTCCTTGTTCCTACAATTCCTCATAAGCTGTTAAAATAGTTTTCTGAAGAACTTTGAAATTTCTCAGAACTTTTCATAGGGATTCCTCAGATTTAAGATAAGCACTGGACAAATTTTATTCATAGATGACATGTTATTTTTGATTCTCAACTTTGTGCCTTTTCAGATCTTCCTTGAGCACTTGGAGGATGAAGTCACAAACACTTCTGCTGACCCAGGCTCTAACCTGCATGTATTCTTGGGCACTGGCTGCATGGAGCCTACACACATGCATCTGAACATGCATGAATTAGGGATCCATGGAAAATGGAGGATCCAAGATTGGATGAGAATTCATAGGCTTCATGTGTGGAGGTTGGGGATACGTCATTGGCCACAATCCTAACGCTTCTTCACCCAATTGCCTCTAGAAGAATGTCTGAACTGAGCAATTTGATTCTTAAATGGTGGTGGTGTGAGTTGCAGTGAAGGAATTTGAGCTGATCTGAAGATGCATTTATGGAGTCTACTTTGACTTGAAAAATTCCTGGAAATTTGGAGCTTGGAGAAGGCAGCGTTTAGAGCAGGGAGGGAGATCCTGGGTATGTGATGCTATAAAGTCCCACCCTCTGAAGTTGTCATATCCTCCAGGGGGACTGATTTCTGCAGTCTGGAGGTGTAGTTCCAGCGTAACTCCAGGGTCCACCTTGAGGTTGGCAATGCTATTATTCCTAAGGACTGTTAATATACACATTCAATCCCACTTCATTCGTCGTCTTCTTAGCATTCCCAAATGTGTGCCTTGCTTTGCCAATTGTTATGAACTTGGTCTAACATTGGTGGATACAAAAATGTAAATGTTTACCTTTAAATTCTGTCTTTGTCTCTATTACAGGGCTAAAACAAAGAGCCTTACACACCATATGCTGTCAGAATCTTCTCAATCAACATAGTATATGCAATAACAAAAAAGATAACAACTCTTGGTATCTCTTTGGACTCCCTAAGCAACTCAAACAAACATTACGTATTTGCAATAATAAAGCAAAGATTAGTTGATATGGAGAAACAGTTAATCCATGCCCAGGCAATGAGATTTTGTTCCCCATTGGCATTCAATCTTTCATCAGAACAAGGGCACCTTCCAGCATATTTTACAAACCTCACCTTTTCACATGCCCGGCAAGTTTTTATGCAAGCCAGATTCAATGTTCTTCCATTGACCACCTATAATGGAAGACTTGCAAATATTCCATACAGTGACCGGCTTTGTCTATGTTTGCAGGGGCACATAGAGACCATCAAGCATGTCATGCTACACTGTAACTTCTATATGTTCCAAAGAGACAAGTTCATAAAACCTCATTTGAACAAAGCCCTACAGACCTCTGATAAACATTCAGAACACCTGATAAACATCCAGATCACCACAGACGTTGCTACATTTCTAGTACAGATGATGAAGATCAGAAAGTTTAAAGTTACTCCTGATCAATTTTATAGGCCGTTTCCGCACGAAGGCGGAAACGGCCAGGTCGGCGTTTATGACGCCGACCGGACGACACTAGGACCGTCCGCATGGACGGTCCTGGGAACAGCCGGGCAGCCGGCGCCACGGAGAGCCGGCGCCTGGCCGACCCAGCATGTCCCCAGGCCTCCGGCACGTCGCCGAGGCCTGGGGACACGCCCCCCTGGCCCTGCGCGCCTGCTCCAGCGGCGCAGGGCAGGTGTCCCTCGGCTGACAGCGCCGAAACGAGAGATAGGTAAACAGTGTGAAGCGCTACCCGTTAAACCGAGCAGCGGCCTTCGCACGGCAGCGTTTCTAAAGAGTGCTGGGAAGCTCTCTGGGGAACGCCGCTTCAGCGAGCCGAGGCCTTGGCGTGAGGTGGCTGCTGACTCGTTAGCTTTCGCCGGTGGCGAGAAAATGGCGACCTGGAGGCGGCGTTTTACCGTCTCGAATTAGCCATTCACGTCTTGAAGCGACCATAGATAATCAAATGTAAATCGTTTTAACATTTTCCCTTTCTCTATCTCCATTGACCCATGTAGGTAGTTTTATTTTATTCTCATTTTATTTTAACTTAGTTTATTTAAAGGTGTTGTGTTGTAATATACCCAGCTCTTCAGATTCATGTACTTATTGAAATAGCGTTTTAGAAAACAAGACAGAGTCAGGAAGGGTGGGGATGGTGGTCTGTTAATCATGTATATAATCTGTGTGACATTTTTGAAAAAGCAAGGCTGCCAATTTTATGTACTGTGAGACAAGAGTTGTAACAGGGCTCACAGACTAATCAAAACTTGGCATTCCCAGCTGGGCAATAAGTGAACCAAGGTTAAAACTCCACTCCAACATTTCACTAAAACCCTTACAGGAAATTTGCTATAGCATGAGAAGAGCAGCTCTAAATCAGGATCCAAATTCCATTGAACTCCAGTTAGGCCTGAAGCTAATAAGACTTTTCCCATTTGTAATTCAAATGCCAAGATTCATTTTGAACATAGCTTTTTAAAAATGTTTTGAACTGCATGCTCCCATTTGCAAAAGTTTGATAAAAGTAAAGAAATACTGGTTTGATTTACATAAAGGAGAAATAAATTTGAAAAGGGGATAGGACATTGACTTGCATTCCTTACAGGATTGTTGTAAGAATAACAAGGAGGACAGGGAATTGACTATTGCCTTGAATTCCTTGCAGGTAGGGAAGGATAAAAATGCAACAGATAACTTTGTTCAAGTAACCCCCCCCCCCCATCCCATTATCTTTGTCCCTTCCATTGTCAAAATTTAAATTATTTCCTTGGGGCCCAGAGTTTGAGGTGTGCTGGCTGGGTTCAGATCATAGTCATAGTAATAGTAATAATGTTGAAATAAAAGCCATGTTGATTTAATAGCAAGAAACAGATTATAACTAGAGGAAAGGCAGATTAGATTTCTGAGTTAAATAATTTGGAGCACCCTGACCTGGATAGCCCAGACTAGCATGATCTCATAGATCTCAGAAGTTAAGCAGGGTCAGTCCTCATTAGTACTTGGATGGGAGACCACCAAGGAATACCAGGGTCACTATGCAGAGGAAGGCAATGGCAAAACACATCTGAATGTCTCTTGCCTTGAAAACCTATAAGGTCAACAGAAGTCAGCTGCATTATGGCACTTCACACAAACATTTTGAAGCTACATGTTATATACCCAGGCATCAAATACTATTATCTGCCTCAAGCAGGACTTTAAACAGGTAGCATAGAAAAATATTCTAAATAAATAAATAACAGATATTTCTCAGATTTGGATATACCTACAGGGCCATAGTGAGGTGTCGACTGGGGCTTTTGTCCTGGGCACCAGGTGCCTAGGGGCACCCTGGCTGCTGCACTCTCTGCTCACTCCCCCCAACCCCCTGTTTTGGTACCTGTGAAATCATATTTTAATTCAAGTCAAGAACGCCAAGGCTGGCCCATCAAAAAACTGAGGGCGGGGACAAGGCCAGAGGGGCATACTCCTTTCCTGACCTTGTCCCTGCCCTCAGTGTTTTGCTGGCCTCGACGTGCTCAGATAGAAGAAAACTTAGGCTCATTCTGCACACGCAGAATAATGCACTTTCAAACTGCTTTCAGTGCTCTTTCAAGCTGTGCGAAATAGCAAAATCCACTTGCAAACAGTCGTGAAAGTGGTTTGAAAACGCATTATTTTGTGTGTGCGGAAGGGGCCTTAGCTGCATTTTAAAGGAATGGTGTCTTTAAAATGCAGCTAAGTTTCCTTCACTTAAGCAGCAAAGTGAAGAATATAGTTTGAGTTTCTGAAACAAAACATAACTATTTGTATTGCATTATTTGCAGATGGCAAAAAAGGGGTTTCTCGGGTTGTCACCTTCTGCTTTGGGAATCAATAAATTGAGGAGACTGTTGGATATAAAACTTTTCAATATGTATGGACCAGCAAAGATTGCAAATGGTGTTCAAGGGGTGGTACATTTTGAGGTTTTTGCTGAGCTTCTGCCAGATCATGTTGGCAAGAGGTGTTAATTCTGCGCGGCTTCAGTTTCTGTTTGCTCCAGGTGGTGAGGACTGTTCTGCCACTTGTAAGTCGTTCTTTGGCATACACTGAAGATGTTTGTTCACTTTCTCTGGGAAAGTTAAGCAACACCATGCGCAGCCAACACCATGCACACAGTGGAATGCTGACATCATTAATGAAAAAGCCAGTGGAATGTGGCTATCACACAAAGACAACAGTCTTCTATATACTATTGCTAGGAGGCAGCATCACTGGAGGGCCTGGGCCTCTATGTCCTGTTGCTGGACCTCCAAAGGAACAGGTTGGCCACAGTATAAAACAGGATACCTGGAATAGACAGATCTGATACAGGTACTCTACTATGTTCTTATAAAAAGGGGGGAAGCTGAAGCACTGGCTATTGGTCATTTCTGGAAGCCCACAGACATTCTTGATCTATTTCATATTCAAATGGTTTTAAGCCATCCTCATTCTGGTAGTCAAGTCCTGTGAATCCAAAAATATTACAATCTTAGCTGTGGCTTTCTATAATGTCTGAATACAGAGATCCTGGCCAAATCCCATTTCACTCCTATCTTGTTCTCTAACAGCATCCTACCAAGCAATAGAGAGAAGGAAATAAACCCCATATTTGTTGAGGCAAACCAAGTTGTGATTGTGAGCAGCACCCTCGTTTTGCAAACTGACTACTGTTTTTTTTAAAAAAGTATGAATTCAGCCCATCTATTACATTCCCTTCCTTCAAATGGTATTTTCGGCTTTCAGGCTCGCAAAATGGTTCAGAAGGCTGTCAGAAAAAGTAAAATGGCATAATGCAAAACCATAGTTTATGGCTGGTTTCTAAAATCAGGATTTGGTACAATAAATCCTGCCTTTGCCATTGTGGTTTCATCACCTTGGCTGTTTCCTCCAGCTCTCTTACAGTGAGCCAAGTGGTATTCCAGCCCATATGGTGGGGAAAATTAAACCAGTGAGTCAAATCCAGACTAAATTATCCATCAGTGGAACAGAACTTTCCTGACTCCCCACCCCATCTACTCCAGGCCTCTGACCCCCAGAGAATACTGATCCTAGAGAATAGGGGACACTGAGAAGTGGCATGAGGAAAGGGAAAATTGGTGGAAATCACCAGTTTAGTCTGAATCCAACTCAGTATGGATTCATTCATACTTCATGTGATACCACAGTGGCTAATAAACATACTTCAACCCCTATTGTTCCCTAATTAGCCATAGTTGATGGAGTGGTTCATGTTCAGATGATTTCCCTAACATTGTTTAATTACGCCATTTCATGTGAAGTTTGAAGCAAGCTACAGACAGATTCACAGAAGTATGGAACGTTATTATGTTAGACCATTGCTAATAAGTTACTTGAAAATTGTCATTGAATGAGATCTGAATGAGATCATACTTTCAAAAAAGTGTTTAGAATCTAGTAAGACACTGGAGTGTTGGATGTGCAGGAAAATTAAAATGATCCTTTTAAAAATAATTAGCCACTTAGTCTCACCAATGCAAAGATCTTTGGGGTTTAGTTTCTTTTCAGGAGAGGAGTCCTTTGGCTTCCCATATTTGCTTGCTTGGGAAAGAGCAAAGGGCTGTTATGTAAAGAATCAAAGAAGCTGCAAAAACTCCCAAAGAGGGTGCCATGGTTTTAGCCTTCTGTTTGTGTGTTCCCAATAGGTGTATTTAAATGTAAATGCTACCCTTTCACCCTCCAAGCCACCTATTCTTAGAGTAGCAGAAAGAGAGCATTCATTGTATAATGTCTTTATGAGATCTCATACTTCATTTCTCGTGTGAACCAGGCCACCTTATAGTGTATTTCTGCAAGATTCTTTTTTTAAAAAACAACAACAACAATAATACTGATCCCGTTACTCAAGACTGTTTTTGCACAGTCCACTTCAGATGACCCAGGTTCAAAAGTTTGGGGGCAGATTAAGTTCCAAAAACATGACAGAGCCGCTGTTGGTACAACTGATTCCGCAAATGTTCACATAGTTTGAGATTTGACTTAACACTTCCTGATTTTTGAAATCAGATGAACTGAAAAAGAATACCAACTAAAATGCAAGGCCCGCATTCTCAGGAAAATTAGCTCATTGGGAAGAGTGAAATGGAAACTGGCAAATCAGTAGAGGATGCCCTGCAATTCTCAGACGTTCTTTCACTGCCTGTTAGAATTGTATCCTTGGATTGAAAGAAATGTGCAGTGATTTTTTTTTTCACACCAAAGGGTTTTGTTCTTTACAAAGTCCAGCAGCATCTTGTTTCCCACTGTGGGCCAACTATATACCCCTCCCCAAAAATACTTCAAGCTGTGCATGGAGACCAAAGATTTCCCCTATTGCTGACCCCTGACTACAGGTAGTCAGAATTATATTGTTTCTGAACACAAAGGTTTCACTTATGATGTTGCACTGTGATACATATCCTAGTGGCATCTAGATTAGACTACTGCAGTGTGCCATAAGTGGAGCTGCCCTTGAAGTGTGTTTGGAAGCTACAGTTTGTACTGAATACTACAGCCAGAATGCTGACTAGAGTGAGTTTAGGGACTGTATGACACGTCTTGTTCCTGGAGCCCAGTTAGTTTCTGAGCCCAATTCAAGGTGCTGATAATGACCTTAAATGCCCTATGGTTTAGGATTAGGGTTGTCATATAGGCACGGCCTGACAACAAGTGAGAGACCAAGGAGGCAGGGACCTGGGACCTGGCCACTGACTGTGGCATGACATCACTTCCAGGAAAGCCTGGAAGACACATCATACATCTCTAAGGCCGTTTCATCCGCGACGAATGCAGCGGCGGTCAGTACATCAGCGGTCCCAGAAAGAGCGGGCAGCCGGCACCGTGGAAGCGCCGGCCTGGCCAACCGGTGTGTCCCCGGGCCTCCGGCGTCGCCGAGCCGGGGACATTCCCCAGCCTGCGCCTGCTCCATGCGGGCGAGGCCTTGGCGACGCGCCGGAGGCCCAGGGACAAGGTAAGTACAGGGAGCGAGGGGGGGGGGAAGGCCGTTCACACTGCAGCGGCTTCCAGCCGGCGTTTCCTCAACAAGCGTGCTTCCGAGCGCACTGGGGAAACGCCGGTGTGGGAATGGGCGGCCGGCGCGAGGGCGGCGCGGCTGCGACGCAGCTGCGCCCCCTGTGCAAACGGCGGCCTGGGGACGGCGTTTTTGCTGTCCCCAAGCCGCCGTTTATGGGCTGTGCGGAAAGGGCCTAAGAAATTCCTAGGGCAATTCCTAGAGATGACTGATTTCACTTTCTAATTTTCCTTGCAAGTGGCATCATATTGTCAGCAGAATGACTATTTTAAAAAATCCCCCTATTACTCTGAGTAGTGGAGGGAAATGAGATCTGGAGAAGGAGATTCCACAGTGGGGGCTGGCAACCCTACTTGAGACCAACATATTTTTAAGGACAGCCTACTCCCATATAAACTACCTAATGAATGCAGCCTTCTTTAGGGTTTGTTCTTCAGGTTCCCCTGCCACAGGAACTAGATGAGTAGGTGGCAACTTGGAAAAGGGCCTTCTTGGTTACGGTTCCCAAAGTTATGAGTCTGTCCCTCTCAGTCACTGTCTTCTGCCAGTGGATGGAGACTTACCTGTTTTGTCTGGTGATCCCTCACTAACCTTCCTTCCTTTGTATCCAGCCAGTGTGGTGTAGTGGTTTAGAGTGGCAGACTCTAATCTGGAGAGCTGGGTCTGATTTTCCACTCTTCCACATGGCCTGCTGGGTGACTTTGGGCCAGCCACTGTTCTATCAGAACTCTCTCAGCCCTACCTCCCTCACAAAGTGCCTGTTGTAGGGAGGGGAAGAAATTGTGATTGTAAGCCATTTCATACTGATTAAGGTAGAAAAAGGTGGGTATAAAAACCAGCTCTTCTTTTTAACTGTGTATATGATCTGTTTAATTGTTGTTTTAATTGTTTTTATACGATGTATCTTAAAACTTTTTTCTTGGTTAATGTTTTTGATTGTTTAGCCCTTGGGGACCTTAGCTCAATGAAAAGGGTGCATTAAGATGTTTTAAATAAATTAAGCAATCATACAAGTCATTGATAGATCCACCATGATTTTTCCAGTCTTTAAAAGCCATATGAGCCTTTTATATCCTGTTGCGACAAGCTCCATATGAAGTTTCTTTTTGTCTGTACTGATTCTACTGTTAATCACGTTCAGAAAACTGAACTTCTTGTGATTCAAGGAAGAAGGGGAAAAACACTAAGCTCAGCAAAATCCATCTGTACCTTCTGCACATATCCCTTTGAAAGAAACAGAAGCTTCACAAGAATACAATGTCATGACTGTATTTTTGTGCAATTTCTATTTTTTTTTTATTAAAAATGTGGCATGTGCAGACAAATTTCTCGGTTTGCACTCACACAAAATATTTCAAGCTCAAGATACAAATATTTATTAAAATAGTTTGTATTTCCTTTTTAAAAGAATCTCTTTAAAAGTAACTATAGGAGAATTCTGTATGGTCATGCTCTTTCAAACTGTCTTTTCATTCGCTTTAGAAAAGTGTTTCAGCTGACACTGTGTTCAAGGCAGGGAACAATGCCAAACTATTCTAATGGAGTTTTAAACGTTTAACATTTTTTAAAGGAATGAAGGGTTAAAAAGAAAAAGAAGTCCTAAACTCTAAGCTGACGATACTCAAATTTTATTTAATTCACCTGGAATATAGATTTTAAAAGTAGTTTCAATGTATTGATTGGACCAAAGACAGTCCAAATTTGAAGTTAAAGTGCCTTATCTGCCAACACATTCTGGAGACCACTCTCATTAAAATAAAAAAGGTAACAAAGATGAAAAATGTATGCATGACATATCCTATGTCCCAGCTCTTTACTCTGCTTAATAACACAGTGTTTGTGAAGCATCAAATTAATAGGAAAAAAATCAGATTTTAATGCTACGTTTATTAGCTGAACAAGCAGACTTTTAATATTAATTTTGCCACATTTAGCAAACACATTGTTAAGATCCAGGAACTGATTCACCTTTGACAGTCAAGAAGGAAAACAAAGATTTTTGGATTGGAGGTTTGTTTTTTCCAAAGCAGCTTTAGTTGGGTTGGGGGAAATAACTTCATAGACTGAGAAATACAGAACTTGGAATTATGTTCAGTAAAACATTTCATCAGTTAAATATCAGACACCTTTATTAGGCATCAAAAACATTTCATGTAAAGAATAAGCCCCCCCATCCATGTTTCCATTTGCATTGTTAAATATATGCTGGTTTTTAAAATATTAACTTTAAAGTGTTTTTTCCCCCATTTTGCTGAATGACAAAGAACGTTAACATGGTAGTGATTTACTGTTTAAAAGGGACCACCAGAAGGCATTGCTGCAAATGCTCCTTCATGAGTGGAGGGGAAGTTCTATTTTAACTTTATTTAAAAAAAAACTCAAGTGTTTGTGCATTCTAGCCATAAGCAATGAGAATACAGATAGGGAGACTTGCATTTACTGAATTCCCATCTGCTGCTAAAAATACAAAATAAACCCTGCCTTTTATAACTTCTCCCAGGACATTTAATCAGCATAAGTTGATAAAGCAGAAAAGCATTCAAACTTTGCTGAGTTACTGTAATGGGTTGCAAAAGGAGAGCTACAGATGGTCGGCAACATACTGGTACAGAGAACCATCCCCATCGCTGAAAGTTTTCCAAGTCTTGTAGTAAAAGAGTAAGAAGGCTCACAGTGGGCCAGTGAGCACTGAGCAACAGTTGTTGTCAGAGAAACGCTCCCCCCCCCCTCCACTTGGCTGCTTCCCCGCTCACCCAATGAGAGGCCTTGGTCTCCCGGAGGCTAGACAATGGTTGCTTTGGAGAAGGAGGGAAGCCTTAGAACACCATGTAGATTTAGAACTGGATAGGAGGGTATTGTGCTAAAGCTACGCTCATTACTCATCCACTGGCAGCAGGCTCTCTTCCTTTTGTCTGGAAAGACGGTAAACTTTCAATGCCATCTGAAAACAGAAGGCCTTTCAGAGAGCAGCAGAATGCTGCCATCGCAATCTTGTGAAAATATTGTAATCAATTTCCCAGCTCCCCTTTTTCAGCTGTCTGAGAACAGGAGCTAGAAAATTCAAAGCAATGCAAGAAGAAAAAGTCATAGTGTGGGTCGGGGGGGGGGGGTTGGGGGTTGGGGAGGGTGGTCTTGGGATAAAAAATTTATCTAGGTCTGAATTTGTTTCACTAGGTGACATGTCAGTGCTGCCGAACCAACTTATGGCTGTTTCTTTCCATGTGGGAGTCCTACCACAATGCAAAATGCATTTAGTAAAAATAAAAAGAATGAGAAGTGCATTGCTTGAAACACAGCTAAGAGGAAGACAGAGGAACAATCTCATTCCACTCAGTTTAACACCAACAGCCAAAAGCCAAAGCAATTTTACAAGGAGTACAAAAAGTTCCCACTATGAAGACTTGCCAAGGTTTCAGATTAGTGTCCAGTGAAAGAGATTCCCGCTACTGGAGCCAGCTTCTATTCCGTCTGAAACTGGTGTGCAGATGGCGTTGTTAAGTGTAACAGCAAGCACCAGCAGCTTCCCCATTCTGTTTCTGAGCCCCAGAAGAACCCAGGAGCTGCAGTGGGGGTGGAGGTGTGGCTGAAAGGAGACTGTCTATAAATGACTTCAGTCTCTTCAGAAGTGCTAGCTACTAATGGCATGTGGTGGCATCTCATCATGCAGGAGCCTGGCTTCTGTGTGAACAAGGCCTAATTTCAAAGATCCTATCAGCCATTTTAGACTTTCTTCTCATATTCAGGCGTCCAGTGTATATCAGTGCACGCTGCTCCAGTGGCTTACAGAAAAAAGTACAAGCTGTGTAAGTCACAGGCCTGATGGCCCACAGTGCATGTCTCCTGATATCTCATGGAACAACCTGAAAATGCTGGAGTGGTTCTCCTGTACACTATATTCTGTCTCAGAAAAAGATAAAAGTGTGGTCTAGTGGTGCAGCAGAAGTGCATGCTTCCACAGTAAAAAATAGTTCTGAAGGACTATGGGCAGGCAGGTGAGTGAACAAGCGGTGAGTTGTTGGGGCGGGGGGGGGGGGAGCAGGAAGGCCTGGCATGGTGTTTGGGTAGGGGAAGGGGGGTAATGGGGAGGCCTGCCCACTTCCTCTGGGATCCATTGTGTGTGTGTGCATGTTAGTGCCATGTTAGAGGCACTGTGGGGAGGATGGATCTCTGCCCACTGAAGCCCCTTAGGGTCCCCCCATTGGACTCGGCTGGCCATAGCAGTCAGAGCCCTGCTGTTCCCTCACTATCCTTCTCCTCTCTGGCAAGACTCCTTCCTTAGGAGGAGGAGGAGGAGGAGGAGGAGATGTGGAGGCTCCATGCTGGACACATGGGAAGAGGAGAAAGGAAAGGGTGAGTAGCACTTGCCCTGCCTCCTCTACCACAGGCATCTGGGGAGGAAGAAGGCAGCAAGATCTCGGCCCTGAAGTCCACTGCTGTGAAGTCCCTCCCCCTTCAGGCACATTCTTGCAGTCACTTGTCCCGCATGGGGCTGCCAGCTGGAGCAACAGTCTTTGGGTTGGGATGGGAGAGGACAGTGTCGGCCCTCATCCAGCATGGGAGAGGAGGAAGCTTTTGAAGTTTGTAGGAAGCCTAACTTTGGATTCCTCCCATAAGTGGAAGAAAGCCCAGTGTTTGCTCATGGCTTAGTTGCTCCCTCCTTTTTTGTTTTTTGTTTTTAAAAAGCATTAGCACTTCTTTCTGCATCCAGAAAAGTTTTTTTCTCTCTCTCATATTTAAAACATATTTTTTTCTGAGTAAGAGCAGAGTTCACTGTCCCGTTCCTCTGTGTTCTCTTCACAACACCCGTATGAGGTTGGCTCAGAGAAAGTAGGACCAAAGCTCTTCAATCCTATGCAATTACTCCAGTGTTTTGGCCAGGGGACACTAGGCACTAGGACCCAACAGGAACATTCTACAAGGAAGGAGACCCAGGAAGTGGTGACAGATTAATGTAAAAATCTCTTGAGATCTTTTGGTGTGACATGTATAGTTGTGTTATTAGAGTACTAGACCCCTGTCTTGGGACTTGAGATGCTTGGAAGAAATATGGGTGTAGAATCATAGAATCATAGAATTGGAAGAGATCACAAGGGCCATCCAGTCCAACCCCCTGCAATGCAGGAACACACAATCAAAGCACTACTGACAGATGACCATCCAGCCTCTCTTGAAAAACATGCAAAGAAGGATACTCCACCACCCTCCTAGGAAGTGCATTCCACTGTCAAACAGCCCTTACTGTCAGGAAGTTTTTCCTGATGTTTAGGTGGAATCTCTTTTCCTTCCTCTTAAACCTGGTCCTAGTCTCTGGAGCAGCAGAAAACAAGCTTGCTCCCTCACCAACATGACATCCCTTCAAAAATTTAAATATAGATATCATATCACCCCTTAACCTTCTCTAAACTAAACATACCCAGCTCCATAAGTCTCCCCTCATAGAGCATGGATTCCAGACTTACCATTTGGGTTGCCCTCCTTTGGACACACTCCAGCTTGTCAATATCCTTCTTGAATTGTGGTGTCCAGAACTGGATACAGTATTCCAGGCGAGCTCTGACTAACGCAGAATAGAGTGGCACTATTATTTCCCTATACTATTGATGTAGCCAAGAATCACATTGGCATTGTTAGCTGCAACATCACACTGCTGACTTATGGTCAGTTTATGATCTTCTAAGATTCCTAGATCACTTTTGCATGTACTGTTGCCAAGTCAGGTGTCACCAATTTTATATCTGTGCATTTCATTTTTTTTCTGCCTGTGTACATGTATAAATATTATAAATAAATAAATAAATAAATAAATAAATAAATAAATAAATAAATAAATAAATAAATGTACCTCTTATGACCGTAATGCACTTCCCAGAAACTAGAGGGACTGAAGTGTAAGAAGCTGCAGCATGGATACTCTCCATGTGATTTGACTTTTGCCGTTTTGCAAGCCAAGCATGAAGGAGCTGTATTATAACAGAAGGGTAGCACTGGCTGAAAGCGTGGTGGGTGAACTGAGCAAGACAAGGTTATTTTCCAGTGTCTGCCATTGCTTAATATACCACCATGCTTTGTTCTTCATTGCTCTATATCACACACATGTATGCCGTCACATACATACCCTACCAACCTATCTCTCTGGGAATTGAAAGGTAGGGATAAAGAGAACCAGAAAGTCTGCAACACTTCCAACTGCATCACCCCAAACAGTTATTGCCTCAGATAGATGTCTCTGTGATATTGCAGGGTCCCTTGAGGAAATCTGCTTTCGAGTGGGAAAGTCACCTGGACAAAGAGAAGAGCAACTTACTCATAAAACAGGCATGCTCCATTACCTGAAATGCTAGATCATCTCCAAGTCCCCTGTGACATCACAAGGTCTTCTGGGATGGTATCTTATTTCCTGATGGTAGCAAATCAGTGTTGCCTCTGCTGGGTCATGGGCGCTCCACCATGCTGAATTTTGCTAAAGAGTTTCAATGGCATCTTGCTTCTGGGCAGTATAGACAGTTCTTCTGCCATATTCATCATATCTTTATATAATGTGATGGAGGATAGTACAAGGCCACTTATTTAATAGAAAAGCATCCTTGATGACTGCCCTACAGTGGTTGACTCTTGTTCACTGTGTGTCTTTTCAAGTGAAAGCCGGAGCAATTCCCCAAAAGCCATACATTTACAAGGTGGCCATGAGCATAGCATTATCATTATCATGTTCAGTTAATTGGAATATTCAAGATCTTTCACAGGGTTGTTGTGATTATGAATGGTGAGTTAATGATTTAAAGCCCCTTGAACTACAACCATCAATAAACGGATAGTTCAGCCTAGTGCTCTGAAATATGATGGGTTCAAATGTGCCAGGATAGGCCAGGCAGATAGTTCAGAAGACTAGAAGAAGCATTTTCTTCAGTCTGCTTTGCATATGCAATCTGCTTCTCTCCCCTCCCCATGCCCCCTTGATCCTTTCTATTTTTAATAGGAAGAAGCTGCAATAAATTAGAATTTTACAAGACTTGCAAAAAAAAAAACCCCTCCGCTAAAATTAAAAGCAAGAAATGGCTATAACAAGCATATGGGGTTTTATGAGAAAAGTGGGTGAAAACCGATCTCTCCCTTGTGAATAAATCCATTCTTCTATTTTCTTGGGGTTGTATAGATTATTATAGGAGAGATCCACAAACCATTTAAGCCAGGGAATTGGTTAAACAGTCTCAATCCACCCAAATCCATAGCCCCAGAAATAAATAAGACAGCCTGCATAGTAAAATGGTTAAAAGTGTCAGATTTGGATCTGGAAGACCCAGGTTCAAATCTCCAATCAAGCAATAGCAGATCCCTGGGTGACCTTGGGCCAGTCACACACTCTTTGCCTAGCCTACCTCATAGAGTTATACTGTGAAGAAAAAATGGAGGGAAGGAGAAGGTTGTGAGTCACTTTGGATCCCCATTGGGGAGAAAGGTGGGATATAAATGAAGTTGGTAAATAAAATGGAAACCAAACCGTAGCCCGAAAACTACTGAAGATCTATGTGAATATTCCAAAAACATTTCTTCCATGCCATTTCCCTGCAAAACCAGGACTCCCAAAATAGACAGCAAGCTTACATTGTCAATCTAAACAGTTACACCTTTCTAAGTCCATTGCACTTAGAAGAATATAATGCTAGTTAGTATAGCATTGCTAGAATCAAACTGCACAATGCATTTTTAAACTGGCCTGGGTTCCCTTGCTTTTTCAACAACTACACAGCAGCTCTGGGAAACACTATTTTTCCAGTCTGTGTTGGGGAAGGGGGAAGTTATTTGCATATCCTTGGTGCTGCAGCTCCAAAAGCATATTGTGTTGTTTGAACCTGGGCAGTCCAATTCAGAGCTCGTGGCAGCCAGGGACAGCACCACTGCAGCGTTGCCCCCCAAAAGCTTTCAGAGTGGGAAGGGGGAAAAAAACAAGAAAGCCCCTGGCTGCTGGAAAATTGCCTGTTGGACAAAAAAACTTACACCACACTTTCAGATGGCACAAGTTTGCAGCTAGGGAAGGGGCGTTTCCAAGCTGAAAGACCAAAGGAAGTTGACTAAAGTTGGTTCCACCCCAGGGATGCCCCCAGTCCACCCTCCACTGTGAGGCACCAGCTCTTCTGGGTTCAAGCACCATGGCACCCGCCTGATGACATGGGTGCCCTCTCTGCTAGAGTGTTCGCCCCTTATGCCAGTGAGGTGGAGTGGACCTGAGTCTTTTGTTCTGCTTTAAGCCTTATCAGCTCCTTTGGAGCCCTCCCAACACTGATAAGTGTAGGAAAGCTAGGAAGTCATGCTCCCATCTCTCATCCAGGGGTGTGTGCATGTAAATATACTGGTCAGAGCATTTAGCACAGAGCTCCACAGAACGGCAACTTCCTCAGGAACATCAAAACCTAGAGCCACCCTGTTCTCTTCCATAATGTGGAAGGAGTAGTCCTGTGTCAAACAGCAGACATTCCTCATGGTAAACATCAAGAAGGCAGTAGTACTTGTAGGCAGAAGTTTAAAAATTGCTGCCTCAAGATTTGTCCTGCGCATTGGTCCTAGTTAACAACAAAAAACATTATGTCCAAATCATCAAAAGCTGGTTTGGGCTTGCCTTGCAAACCAGGACACCAAATGCTGGTTTGTTCCCCAGTTGTCATCTTGGCTTGTAAGGCTGTATTCACCCATCATTGCATATTGCACTATTGTTCTGCTACAGCAATCATTAGCAGCTGGATTGCTTGATTCACCACAGAAAAATCCAGTTGCAAATGATTGCTTTTGTGCAAGAACAGCACATTATCCAGCCATGTGCAGATGCAGCTGATAACAGGAAACCATATTTTCCTAATTTGGAATATAATCAGAAACTAGAGTTTGCTGCAAACAAAAAAAATCATGATCTTGTGAGGAGGGGGGAAGGAAAGGGGAAGGAAGGGTCTTACAAGCAAACCCAAAGCTCCCTCCCAGCTCTTTCTCATAGCACTAACCCATTTGTTTGGCATTAAAGCTGAGCCAAACCAATGTCTAGTCCTGCCCTGAAGCTATGAGGGCGCAAACTGGATTTTTAAACCTGGGGTTGTATTGCTTTGAATCTGCCTAACATTTCTTTCTTGACTAGAAAATGTAAGCTAACAAAGTCCAAACACAGCTGTCAAATAAAATCAGCAACAAACTCCAACAAAAAATAGGAGGGGGTGGGGAGTAAGAATATGCTATGGTTTTAAAAAGCTTTGGCATGGGTCTTTAGTTACTACAGAAGGAAAATCGTGTCCCTTTAGAGTTCTGTCTGTGGCAAGTATTACCTAACATCTACCCTCACTCTCCCCCGCCCCCATCTTCACTGTTTATGAGGTGATGAGAAAAAAACACAGCTCCCTTTCTTGTCAGAAGGACATCTCCGTCAGTTTTGGGGGGAGGGATACTAAACAAATGGGAAAAGTTTGACTCCTATGGACAGCTGGGCTAAGGGAGCAGAACATCTATTACACCCTTTTAGTGCTGGTATTGCCATCGGTGAGTTCATCACAAGGGTCGCCAAACCCAACAGCAACAAAAAAAGAACTTGTTTGCATTGCATGACTGACTTCTGGGATGTTTTCTACTCCACAGGATGCCGCACAAAGAATTTAAACAGATTGAACAAACCAAACCAAAAAAAAAAAAAGGCAAATATTTGCATTCTGAAGCATGGGCTTTTCATCCTAACAGCATATGGAATCGTTTAAAAATAAATTCTCACTGCAAACATTCTCTCTGTCTTATGTATATACATATATATATATACTTTAAAACCATGTGTCTCAGCAGTGTAAAGGACATGAAATTTCCTGCTGCAGAGAGATACCCCCAGATGGCAAAGGACAACATAAGGCTTAATTTGCACAAAATTAGAAACCCCCAATAGGTTTTCATTGCTAGGGCCAATCCTTTAAGCATATGTAGTAAAGGTTGACTGTAAACAAGAATGCATACAGGGTATTCTCTCATCCTCAGTGGGTCAACCACAGCCATCTCTTCATCTCCAGTTCACACGCATCTCTAGCAGGAACATCCTATGGTGGGCCACAGGACCAACCCCTCCCTTACCCTTACCCCTCTGCAGGCATATACAGGCCCCCTTTATACTGACATTATCCATTTTTCCAGGAGAGGCAACAATGATGTAAAGAGTAACTGTATATGCTCCCTGATGGCCAAGAGATTCTAACTTTTCCCAACACATATGGAAGCCACCCACATAACAGCAGCTCCCATACCACAAAGGTAGTATAAGAGGGGATGTGTGGGGTAGTTATTTGTCAGACTAGGCCCCTTCCGCACACGCAGAATAATGCATTTTCAAACCTTTCACAGCTGTTTGCAAGTGGATTTTGCTATTCTGCACAGCTTCAAAGAGCATTGAAAGCAGTTTGAAAGTGCATTATTCTGCATGTGTGGAATGAGCCTAGGATCCTTGAGACCCACATTTAAATCCCCACTTTGCCAGGGAATCTTGCTGGGTCACCTTGAGCCAGTCAGTATCTTTCTTTTAGCTGAACCTACCTCACAGAGGTGTTGTGAGGATAAAATGGTAGGGATGAGAACAGTGGTGGGATTCAAATAATTTAACAACTGTTTGTTTACAAGCACCATTTTAACAACCGGTTCTGCCGAAGTGGTGCGAACCTGCTGAATCCCACCACTGGATGAGAAGGATATAAGCCTATTTGATTCTTCATTGGGGAGAAAAGTGGGGTATAAATGCAGTAAAAATATAAATACAGATAACATTTAGTCTATCTTCAACACACATGTAGTCTGTATTGGGGAAAAAATGAAGTTTTCAGCCTAGGTCTGACTAGTAGATCACAGATAATTTGATAGCCCCTAGACCAGAACAGACTAGCAGATAATTGATATGTATATAGACATGGTAATTTGCATATTTTAGCAAAGGCTCATGGGGTATGCATGTGTTCAACATAACACTAAAAGGGGATCTAAAACAAGACTGGGCTAGCAAAAAAAACAAGAGGAGGTTGATTGAAAAGTACTGAAGGCAATTTTATCTGAAGGACAAAGCTTGTAGCCAAAAAAGAACAGAACAGAAAGAGCTGAATTTGTTAGCTGGAAGTACTAAACTATTGTCCATGAGAACTGCAGTAACTGGGAAGAGCCAAGCAATCCTTCTTCAGAGCAGCACTGACTGGAAAGAGGAAGGAACAGGACTTGCCATAGCTGAATTCCTTGAAGAATTGCACTGAAGCATCTGGTTCTCCAAGGGACTGTGAAGAGGACTCTCCTATACAATACTGGTTAGTGAACCAGTGTTGATATCTTGGGGGGGGGGGGGGGGGGTTACAAATGCCTTGTGTTGTAGTCATTTAGCTGCCCCACCTTGTCTTGCTAGGAGAAAAGGGGAACTGTTCCTATGGCAACTACTAGACTTGAAGGCTCATCCAGTGTCTGTCCAGAAAGAGTTCCTGCTGTGGCAAGAGGGATTTTTTTGGACTCTGCCATAGCTGAACTCCTGAAGAACTGCACTGAAGCACCTTAGTATAGAGCTGCCCCACTTTGCTTGCCAGG